>NW_016908212.1:647035-679545 GCF_001483705.2 Eufriesea mexicana | reverse complement strand
ATAATTGTAAATAATTAATAATATAATATAATATAGTTAATAATTATAATTGTAAATAATTAATAATATAATATAAGTAAAATATTTCTTGGCGCCAAGATATTATTCTAATATTGAACTGAAAATTATATTTACTTATTACTAATATACATTCTTCTATATCAAAAGGAAATTAAATAAAAATTTTATTTACATATACTACATTCTAATACATTTACGAAATCGTACAAGTGAACTACTTACCCTATTCCTCTCACTCCTCCCTGATTTTTGTGTTGGTCGTGTGGTTCCAAAGACGATAGCGGTATCAACTCTTGGACATGGCATATTCTCGTTCCTCCTCTTCAATTCTCGTAATGTCCGCACCGGCACAACCCTTGGCGATCGCACTGACACTCGTAAAAACTGTTCCCTGATTTGTCTTCTTTTTCTATTCTTATGGCGTCTTGCAGTACGTCTGAGAATTTTATCAGATTTGCAAATTTCCATCCACTTTCGAGATACTTGCGCGGCACACAACAAAGATTCTGGATCCAACTTGCGTAAAATCAACTGAGATACCTCCGGTGGAAGTTCGGAAAGAAAATCCACCTTGGCTGGTTCCATCAGTCCAATTGCACGAAGAAAGCACTTGAATATCTCCATGTTGCACCTATTAACACAGGAACACGAATAATGACGCTCTACAAAATTCGGGGTTTACATACCCCGCGTCACGGTTCGCTGCTCGTTCCGGAACGGTGACTCCGCCAATCACGTTCGAGTATTAATGCGTACCTATATCCTTGCGAATACATAGGACGCAGGTATGTACATATAATATTGTTCCTAGTGTATTGCTATTTATTTTACTATTTCTAAGGCATCTCGATGCAAAAATAAATAAATAAGTAATTTTTATAAATATTCACGAAATTAAAAATAGAGTGTCTGACGATGTAAATGTGAATTCGACATATCTTATTATCTACGTATTTGTAGTTTATCTATTTCTTGCACATACTTTTAAATTTTAAACAATTATGTAAATAATTATAAATTCGTAAAATTTGTTAAGAACGCAAATTTTAGCTTACTTTAAAATGGGTTATGAGTATGGGGTATAAAGACCCTTTAGTTAACATCAGTAGCGGAAGTCTTCGAGGCTCGGCTGAAGATGCGAGTACCACTTTCTTTGCCCCCCACCCCGCACTGGGTAACATGGGACATCTCTAGACATCTTCGAAGATTGTGTGATTGTGTGAAAGGATAACGTTGGACATCGTGTGATGCGTGTATATTAGATTTAATTTATTTTAGATTAATTCCCTTTAAGTTTCTTGTGTTCTTTTCTGTACGAATATACCATGTCTCATTCGGAACGTGAATTTTCTTAATCGTGAATTAGTTTCAAATTTTTATCCATCAATGCGAGATCTGCGCAGTAGGCAACTGCGACTCATGGTCAAACCTTCGTAGTGTTAGCTACGACATCTCTAGTGGAAATGTGAAAATTGACCTTTAGCTCCGATGGCCGGTATGGAATGTAAAATCAATTGCGCAGTTCCGCGTTCTCAAGTTCGACGGATCAATCGTGAAAACGAGAAAACGTGCACTGTTTTTACCGATGTATGTCGCCACTATGTCTATATTTACACAGAATTGTTTTGCTCCTTTTATTACGCATTCCGTATTATTGGATTTACGTTGGCAGATAAATATCATATCGTGCCAATTATCGTTATAACTTTATAGTTTATATATGATACGTAACAATGAAACAAAGGTAATGGATTTTGTGTCTGTACAATCATATTTAAAACAATTTGGTATGTATTTAGATGTACATAATACTTTTCACATTTAATCGTACAGTACATTTCTTTGAAAGAATTGTAACATATTTCAAACAATTCATAGCAAAACGCGTACTTGTCAAAGAAATACGAACATTTTTAACTTTTATGTTTTCGTATACGTAAGTACCATCTTAGAACAATCAGAAATATTTAATAGCGCTATTAATAATAACAACGGTGCAATTATTTAAATTTCAGTGTTAGTAAATTCTTCCTGGGGGAAGATATCAGTAAAGTCAAGTGCTTTGTAATTATACAATTTCCTGGAGTTTTCTAGTGTTATGTGAAATTTATCTCAAAGACGAGACACAAAGCTGAAATTACATTGCGTAAAATGAGGTTATGTAACGAAAATGAAAATTAAAAGCGGCCTTATTTCTTCCGTCGAGAAATGTGCAACGTAATAAACATTGTACGTTTCGCAAGACGTGTAAGTTTTTAATATAATTGCAAAATTAATATGAATTTGAATATGATCGATTTCTATGTATTCGCCAGATCTATCAAGATTTAGATAACGACAAGTAGACGGATCTCGACGATTTTTTTTAGCATGTCATTTGTCGGAACTCGTTGGCGTGGTTTGACCCGTTAGTCGATACTCCTTCAGTCGACACAGTGTTTTCGACAGCCGATCGTTCTGTCGCGAGAGCATCTCGATCTTCTCGCGATTTGAGACCAGCTGCTGCGTCATGTCCGCCACAGGATCATCCCTGGGCTTTAAAATGGTCCCGTCTTGAATCGTTTCAACGGAGCCACCATCATCACCGTTTTTGGTCCTCTCATTGTCTTTCTTATCCGAGATCTGCGATCGTAAAGATACGATCTCTCGTTGAAGTTTCTCGAGTTTTTCCTCATACTCTTCCTTCAACTGAAAAAAATATTTAATCTAAAAAAGTTTGTATTTTATAGGATATCTATAATTCACTCTGCCACTGTGTCGCAAAAGTTTGTATTCTATGAAAAAATGTCAAGATTCATCTTAATGTATTATTACATAGATTTTTGGAAAGGAGCATCGGATGATTTTAATGTTTATAACATTTAAAATTCGTGATTGATACAGTTTCTAAGGTTGATTAATAAATTTGCTGGCCAGAAATAGGAGGTGAACTCTTTGACTCGTCTAGCAACCTTAAGAAACTTGGTCGTAAACTTTATAGATGGCGAATTGACGAAAAGGAGCCGAAATTGGAACAGCTTTTGTCAACCTAGCAATAAACTTTCGGTCTTCGAAAGCCACAGGATAAATAAGGAAGTTTCCTATGGAAGATAGGCTACGTGTAGGAATTACAGTCAGCATTGTAAGTCAGTTTGCATTTTTCATACCTTATTACAATAGTCTACAAAATTATTAATGAAATTGAAGTTACTTATTTGAACACTGGTAATTAAATAAAGTTATTATCTGAATTTCTTTCGTATCGTTAAAATAATAAACCATATTCCCTGTGATTTATACAGCAACAGTTTTACAATTTAATACGTTGCCAAACAATTTCATATTATCAAAAGTACCTTTATACTTGTGATTTATATATATCATGATATCTTCCTGTGGTATTTAACACCGTTGCCTATAATATAATATATGTGAAGCTCGTAGTAAGGATGTCTTTCTGTCTCAGTTATATGTTATTCTTCGACGCATTCAGACAAGGCTGCTCGACGTGTGATCAACTCAGCTGTTGATTATGGCACGCGTCATCGGAGCTTAATTCGTACGGTAAAGGATTTATATGCTTCGAAGACTATTACACTTTAATACGATGTTAATTAAAAGAATTCTATTCACAACAGGCGGCGACACGGTGAAATTGACAATTAACCGTGGTTGATCGTAAATTCCACCGACTCGTATAAGTTGATTTAAGCGAGCAGCAAATTAATTCACGGGAGTTTAGTTGTCTATATAGTGAGCCGGCAGCAGCTTAAACAGCAAGCAATTTCTATCGTCTGTTGTATCATTAACGCGTCATACATAGCCAGCCAGTTAATTAATAACCGAACAGCTGTGGCAAATAGGCAAAACGGAAGCTTCGACGACTCTTGGAACAAATTAAGTGGTATAGGACAATGAAACGACATGGACCGTTAATTCTGGCAAAATTACCCGAATAACCTTCTTTCCTCTGCTCTCTCCTCGCGTAGCAATACATGCTGGTAATTATAGCACGATTTGAAAACTAAAATCTCAGAAGCTAATCGTATATTAATTGAAATAATCCTATTTCTAGCTGAATCATTTGAAATTCTCATTTGGAAATTAAATTTTATTTGATAATGTTGATTGCATTGAATATGGAAGAAATTGAATATGGCTTGGGACATGTAACGTATATCCAGCTTTTTAATTGCGCTTGGAGAAATTCTATCTGTTCTAAATTCTGCAGACATATGAATTCATTATCCAAGAGGCTCATCTGCTTTAGTTCCAAGTAATAAATTTCATAAAATTTTGTAACATACATACAGGTATCGAGTAACTTTTTTAAATAGGTACTATTAATCACCACTGGTACCATAACATTTCTTAACAAATTAATTCATTTTGCGTGTACCTAAGCATCACAATCATTTTCTAATATAATTTTCGTTTTATCCCCAAACGAGTATATTTAGCGTTATTCGTCGTCAACGAATACCATCTCCCGGTTCGATTTACCCAGAACAGGATGGGCAATCGTAATCGCACGTTTCACATGGATGCAAGACGGACTCACCGAATCGTTCACCTTCCTCGATTCGTCTAGAAGTGCTGTGGAACGTCGTTCTGTCTCAAGATACGCATCACGGGTGTCGTCGATTTCCTTTCGGAGTCCGATCACGGTCCTCTCCAGCTCCAATTTGCTCTCGGCCAACGTAACCGCCTGACTTTGCAAAATGTTATTTTCGCCGGCTGCAATGAATGTTGGAAAATAAGACTATTTTCGTCGTAGTATCCGGATCCGTTCGCTTCTGCGACGCCGCTTGTCAAATTTCCTTGGAAAATCCCGCGCCACGAAGGAAACGAGGTACGATCTCCCATGTTCCGATGCACAACACGACACTTCCTCTCGTGTCCCGATGCTTTTTTACACTTACCCAGCATCGACGTGTGTCTACGAATATCCTCCAGGGTTTCTTTCAACGTCTCCTTTTGTTCCTTCAGAGCCGAGTTGCTTCGCCTTTCTCCCTCGAGCTCTTCTTTCGCTGCAAATCGATGTTCGAATAAACGAAAGGACGCCGAAGTTATGTTTAGCTTTAATTAGCATCGCGTTGAATCGGTCACGAGAAGCGATCTTTGGCGAATAAACGAGGGGAAAGGTATAAGCAGCTATTCGTTTTCAACGGAATCGCTTGCATTTATAATTGTAAAATACGAAAATGAGGCTTATCGCGATAACAGAGTAGAGTTGATCTTACTACTGTTTGCCTGAAAATTCTCTGACGGGTTCTGGTTCAATATGGTTTCATATAGTGCGATGCGAATTTGCGAAACAAATCGATAGATACGTTACGCTCTGCCAGTGCTTCTTCGAAATTAAAACCTGGATCACTAACGGTAACTCTTTGACTTCAATGCTGCAGAAGCTTAATAAAGAAGCTTAATTTTGCACTACATTGCACACAACTTCGTTATCTGCCTTCCGGTGTAATAGGAGAGTTTATAATTAAAGAAGGGGAAAAGATAATCCTTGATTTAAATTCTCTTTATTACGATTTAATAAAACATGCCTTATCAACGTCTCTCTATGATTTCGTGCTAACTTCTCTCATTTTAAACAATTCTGTTAGCAACGTTAGCCTGTTATTCTACGTCATCAAGTTCAAAATTTAGTAAATCTATAATTATTGTTAAATACATTCGAATCATTTTCTTCCTCGATTATACAAGCGTTAGACGATGCTTTATATCTACACCTTCAGTTTACAGTTACGGAAGGGTCCACGTCCCTATCGCCTACTATTCGCTGGCCATTCATAAATCGTTCTCGATCGATTGCCAAATCGTATCCACCTGACGGCGGTGGCAAGGCAGAAAAATTTCTCGATCGAATTTCCCGCGGGTTGTCCGACCGCGATCACTCCCACACGTACATTCCAGGCAAATCAATGCAGCCCGTCGATTTGCTTCGCTTGAAACTACAATACCTGACAACCGTGGCATCGATCAGGTCTCAGAGCTGTTTAGAATTTAATCGATAGAGCGACTTCTGTTACACGGTAGTCAATTTCTGCTCGACACCTGTTAAAGGGATGCAAGGGAAAAAAGGAAATCACGGAAATACGGAGGACGGAAACAAAGAGAAGGAAGAAAAAGGGAAGAAGAATCGAGAAGCCATTGTCTGGGACCTGATGACAATTGGCAAGAGGAATACCCAGCCAGGAAACCTGCCATTTTCTAGTAGATCCTTCAGCCCCGTGATCTCGGACTGCAATGCGTCCGTTCGTTTTTCCTGCATCGTCAAGCTCGTTCGTAGCTCTCGAATCGCCTGGTCGTGATCTCGTCTGGCGGCCTGTATCCTCAAATTGCTCTCCTTTGCCATCCTCAGCGCCGTTTCGACGTCTGTTCCTATTCCCTTCGTCAGCCTGCTCATCACGGCCCATTGAGTCTTCTCGTAAATGTCGTTCCTGCATTCGTCTCTGGAACAATCGCGATCCGTGTGAACGAGCACAGGTAGCACGTATGTTTACTCGAAGACTGTGTTTCATCCGTGTAGAGCGCGAGGGAGTGCTCCTTGCACGTGGGTGCTCTGCTGCACCCTGAGAGACGCTGCGAGTCGGAAGCAGATTATTCGTCGCGGTAGAGAAAATTTCTCCACCGTCTTTGTCTTTTACAGGTGGACTTCTTTCTTTTCCTGTTTCTCTTTCTCCCTTTTCATTTATTTTTTCCACTTTTTCAGTAAACGTGAAAATGGGTGCTTGAAATGAACGTGGAAATGCGTCTACTGCTCTTGCTCCAGAGCGCCCAAAGCGGTTTATACTTATCTTATAAGAGGTACGTATAAAATACATATAATGTATACGGTTTGGTAAGATTACTTTTTTAATTGTTTTCACGGTAATTACTAACGATCGTGCTTAAATTTGAAGAAAAATTTATGCTTCATTCTTGAAGGCTAAATTGAGTAAAATTATTTGTTATGTCTGTAATACGGAATAACCGAGGAAGTCTTTTGTGACGTATTTACTGTCACACAGTGGGAAAACTGAAAAGGTAAATGTTCTCGATCATTGTTTCCCAATATTCATTCTCAAACTTTCGTTTCTGTATTTTACGTTTGTACTAATAAGATGTATGATATTGCACTCACTTTTCAGTGACGGCGACAGAAATTAATTCATTCTGGACGAAGACCTGCTCGATTGCATTTATCGCCTGAAGAATAGCGGCTCCAGCCAGCGTGCAGCTCTCACAATAATTCACGGAACTGCCAGCCTGAGAACTCTGGGATACTTTGCTCGCGAAGGAGTCCCGCCTCTCATCATTGCTACTCTTCACCTGTTGACGTGCTGCTATTTTTCGGGAGCTTCCTCCGATCGAACGGTAAGGAAATTTTTACGATCTGACAAACGCGATTTGAGAAACGTGTACATCTCCTTTCACTCTTTCTCTCCTCACGTTTGTTGTATTCCCTCTTAATCGCTTTCTCTTTTCGCAGTTTAATTTTTGCTTTTACCCCCTGTTATCCGCATAGATGTAAAATTATCACGTGAAAAGCGTTCCACGCGTGAACTGAGAAGGGATTAAATAGCGATGAAAGGAATTTGACGTGAATTTGCATAGAAAATCTCTTCGTGGAGAATATTACAGACTCTTTTGATTCTCTGATCTTTGAATCAAATATTTCAAATGCAGTGAAATTTTAATCGACAACTTAAGCGGATTTTTGTATATATTCTAAATTGCTTTTGAACACAAATGTAGTATAAAATTGTATGGACCCATGTGAATGAATCAAACGCTATTTGTGCGACTTATACGTTACGGTCATTCCTTTCATCGCTTCTCTACTTGGAAAATTTAGTTATATATCTTGCTTTAAATTAAAGAAAATAAAAATAAGAAAAGTAGAATTGAAATTCGTGTTCAGGCATCACGTCAAATCTCTATAATTTCTTCAATTTCTTATAGTTCTGAAAATTAATTAACATGGTGGTATAAACTTGACAGATTCTTCCGCGAAATCATTCCCATACACTGGTAAACGTACAGATTGTTAGGACGTCGAACGAGAGCTGCGTTTAAAAGAAAGTTTCTTAGGTAGGACAGTTCGAGATTTAATTTCTAGACCGCTGTTGAAGCGCTTTGTAATTAGCCTAACTACAATCGTGACAACTTCCACATGTAAAGGTAGGTTTACCAAAGTGGATTTCGAGTACTTTCATGGGATTTATTTTTTTGATTGTAGTTTCGCTTCCTGTTTTAAACAGTTTCGTATCTCTCTTTAGCACGCGAATTCTCTTTTCATCGTCCTAATGCATGCAACTTTTTAATGAAAACGAGTCCTTCAAAAATATTATATAAAATAATAATATTTCGTCTGAAAGCGATAGAAGATAAAAATTGTGTAAAACACGTGGATATTTAAATTATCTTTTCCTCCATCTTCAAAGGGCAGAATAAGCGTTTGGGATTCCCGATTGAAAAATTGCAAATTGCTTTGAAAATTTCATAAAGAACGACGTTTAAAGAACATCGTTATTCCAGCATTTTTTTCTTTCAGTGGAACTTTTCCCTGCTTTCTATGAAGAATCTGTTTTACAGTATTTATTTCACTAACCATATGACGAGATATCGAATCAGGTATTGTCTTCAGTCGATCCCAAATAAGCCGTAATAAACTGGCTAACGAAATATGGTTTGACCGAGTGACACAAGTCACTTCTTTGAAGAAATCTTCCACGAAGGGAAATTTATCCATGAATTCGACGATCATACGCAGTACGTAATGAATTCTGTAACAAAAATTTTTCCCAAAATTACGCTACGTTAATAATTCAAACGAAACAATTCTAAATAAAATGACACGGTTGAAATAACTTACATCTAGTGCAATTCTTAACAATTTACTTAACCCAATTTGACGCTTATTTTTCATATTCCACCACATGAAATATAGAAATTATTATTGTCACTTCTATGATTTCAGAGGTACACCCAAAAAGTTAACTTCTTCGTTCTACCATTCTTCCACATCCAAAAATCCTCAATGGGCCATGTAAATATCCAGATTCTAAATACACTGATCGACTTCCTCTACAAAATGAAGAAAGAAACAAAATATTCGAAATACTTGAATCCACTTCCTCCGAGAACAACCTCGGACGTTAAAACGAGAGCAATGAGTTGTTCAATTGGAAATGACCTCGCAGACTAACCAAGTGCAGAGAACGTTCCGTTGTGTTTCGTTCGAAAAGTTGCCTTCCTTTGACAATACTACGGTCACGAAACATTTGCACGCCTAATTGAATCGCGTGAATTGTGTGCACGCCAGAATGAAACTTGGACTGAACTCCTTTGCCTTTCATCGTGCCTTTCATCCTTCACGGAAGGACAGAAAAGGAAACGAATTTTCCTCTTCCACCTCGTTTCGCTGTCTCCTTCGTACTATAGCACCATATTTAATAATCCTCCACCTGATCGAACCGCTACTATACTAACTCAGGAACCGTGGAAGAATTTGCTACTGTTGTCAAGCCAAGGACCATTCATGAATTTGTCAGTGTATGCATTGTTGAATCGGGGTTCGTTAAACATGTCAAACATGTCAAGCCAACAAGACTCAAAATACGGTCAGAGGTTGAGATCGATTTCACTATGGCGATAAAATAGAATTTTCAAGAAACAATTCTCCCCATTTATTTGTATTGTAGCGACCATCACTCTCACCCTCGCCAATAGATGTCTTCCAACTTCAAGGAGGTTCGAGGACTTGCGAGAAAGTCCTCGGAAAACCTCCGCTTCCTATACATATAACTTCCCGACCTTTCAATAGTATCCCGGTTTAAATCAGAACCTGTTAAGTAGCTTTTCTGATGAGTCCACTAACAGGCCCAGAACGAAACGCATCCCTTCCTTTTCCTTTGTCCCTTCACACGCCACACGAGGATACCTGCGACCACCCTATTTCAACAATCATTAGGGAGGACCCCCTATAGTATAAAACCATAAAAGAACATAAATGGTCCGCTAATTTTTCTATGGATAGATTTTTATACTGGCATTCTGAGGTACCTGATCCCTAATTTATCCTAAATTCGCTATTGGAAAGCACTGTAGAGTCACGACCCATCGTAACCGTATGCCGATTTTATGCAAATGCAAAAGGTACGATCAAAAGGGTAGGAAATAAGAATAGAAAAAGTGCTAAACAACCTGTCGTAAGCCAACTCCAAGAGAAGAATATAGAATTCCCCTGCGGTCCCATCGTGCTCCTTCACAATTTCCATGGCATTTATGTCCTTCGCGGTTTTCGTCGGATATTTCCATGACAGATGTTCGATATCGCCGAGCCAGGAATATATCTCGCTCGAGACATGTACACACTCCCTGATATCCGCAATGATTGACGTTACCAGAAGCTTGTTCAGTTTCGGCATGATTCCGAAACGTTGCCCAACAATGCTACGCAAAGGTTAAGATCGTGGTACACAGTGAATGCCGTTCAAAGTCAGGGTGCCGTGACCGGTTCGATTAATATCTCGCTTATTGGAGATTAATCGATCATTTTGTTCTGTCTTCGCCGTGTCATCGACGTCGTTGTACGTAATTGCGAATATCGCGGTTAAATTCATTGATCCTTACCGGAAGATTTATGTAAAGGTATTGGAGACAGTGGGGTCATTGAATCGTCGATTGAATATCGAATTGAAGGTCGCTGATATTTCTAGTGACTTTAAATGGCAACGTTTGATTGGATTTAACCTTTTATGGAGTGAACTATGGAGTGTTTTCTTTCCAATTATCGGATTTTTTTCGTATCCATTACTAGGTTGATGGTTTTTTGAATAAGAATATTGGAAATAATTTGATATATAAAAAAATAATTGGAATTTCAGATGGAGTTAGTTAAAAATTTGTGGACTAGAGAGATAGATGACAAAATTTTCGTGTCAAAATTAGATGGGTCTTTTGTGAATTAAATAGAGCTGGAATAGTGATTGATCAGTTGTTATTTTATTATGGAATATAATTAATAAATCACAAACGAACGATGAAAATTTTAGTCGAAATTTGCTCCAAGTATACTAAATTCAGTGGTAGCCGAAAGGAATGGGTTTGCACGTGTTGTTTATTTACGTTTAATTAAGAATTAAAGAATGATATAAAATTCCTCGCGGCAAACACAAACCACATGAGATATACGTTATGCAAAAAGTTCGGTGATTCCGATTTGTAGATTCGCATCCGCGCAATACTCAAGGGAATATTCGTGAATACGTTCGCCATGGATTGTCCTTACTCCACGAGTTCGTTGCTTCGAATATAAAACTTTCAAAATTGCCTTTGTTATTACGCTCTCTGTTCCCGTGTTATTCTTATTACTATGCGCATAAACTTTCGACACGTTTGCTTTATTCCATTAAAATTTATTTCCTGAAAGAGAACAGGATACGGCGTTCCTCGAATTTGATTGAAACCGGTAGCGTCAGATTTCTAGTTGTATACACCATTATTATATCCTCGGTTTCCCGAAAGCACGATATGAAACAATGAAAAATATTTTTCTTCTGTAAATCGAGTTGAAATGGTAAACAACAAATGCTGTGGACTTTCAGTATTTTCCACCTTTATAAGCTCAGCGAAGATGGTGCTTTGATCTTCCTTCATCGTAATGAATTTGGCGTTACAGCAGTTTTAACTTTAATTATGCATCCTCTTTCAATATTTTTCCAAATTTCCTATCTATTTACTTCTTTCCTTTTTATTTACGTAATATTCTCAGCGAGCCACGATAAAATTTTCGTTACAGCATACCTTACTATTTGATTCGTGTAAAATTTTTAATTACTCGATATAGTGACTTCTCGTTCCATCATATCGCATATATAGTTACCTACCTAGTTTAAATTTGTTAGAGGAAGATATTCGTTTTATTTTAATTACTGCTAACAATTTCATCATTTCGTTCACCGACGATCACTATAATTCCACTTATCCACGGAAACAAGCTCCAATTACGGATAACCAAATCAACCTATTGAATTCTACATCAGGAAGTGGTTAGTTTACTAATAAATCATTCGCGCGGTTTATCACCGAATAAATACCACTTCCAGTTAACCACGCCCTCAACTATTTTTGCATCAACCAATCTAGAACATCGCTGTTTCATTGCGATTAATTCCTCGTCTCGAATCAACTTCTGCTTATCGCAACGTTTTACGATCCCGTTTCTTTCACGCCGGTATATTTGCAGCGTCGATTAGGGTACTCCTTTCCCCCGGCTCGGGGAATAGAAATTCGGCTAATCTCGCGGGAATAATTTATTCGTCGAAAGGAAGCGGAATTCAATACGTTCCTTCCCTTCGGCTTATCGAAATTGTAAATCAGTTGGCATCCGTGGCTTCGTTCGGAAACGTGTAAGTATAATTGTTCCGCCGAGGCGAAGTTGTGCCAGACCATTTAATCGGCGGGAAAACTTTGCAGGTGGATAATCCGCAGAGTTCTTAAAGCCGTTCCCGGCTCTTTGATGAAGTCCCGAACACGATAATCTATCCGCGATTTTCCAGATATAATCTTTACCATCCCCGACACGACCGCTTCGAGATCGAGTGTCGACTCGCCTAGTTGCCGATATGCGTACGGGTATTAGATCGTCAGCTGATGAGACTGTCGAACGAATTAGAACGTTTCTGCTTTACGAAACTTTGATTGAGTTCGCGAAAGTTTGAATGCCGAACGATCCTGGCCTCGAGGACGCGAGCTGATTCGTTGGAAAACGGAAGATAAGTTTGGTAACGAATATCGGGAAATACTGACGCTCAGCGATACAAAATTGTTCGTCACACGAATTACTCGATCCCCGATTCAGTCGAAATAACACTATTTGAACGATAGATAATATTAGCGTAGTCTCGTGGAATAGATAATATTAATAACTCGTAATTTTAAAGGAGAGTTGTGGAATCAGTGACCGAGGAAAAAGTTTTTATTCCAATATTTCTTTGTTATACTGTTTAAATTTCTTAACACTTAACGCCACGCAGATTTTACGCGCCGCTTCGTTCACGCCATAGTTAGACGTCATGCGGGCCCTTTCGGGCCATACGGATCGGCGAGGCCTGAACGGAAAGTCCCTAGAGACCGGCGTGACGTTTAACGTGTTAATAATAGGTTACGATCTGTGATATTATTAAAATGTTCGCGTACTTCGTACTGGAATTAGCTGAAAAATAATCTAACTTAGCTTTTCCGAATACCTGTAATATCAAGCCTCAGTCTGCAACTTTGAATTTAAGAAATTTCTTGATACAACGTTGCGTATCAGTGGTTTCGGATCAGGGTTAATCGTATATCGATACGAATAATATAGGAAATATCGAATAGGGACAAGAACGATTCACGATAGAAGATAGTCAATCATAATTCGTCGAAACATAAATTCCAGGAAAACCAGTTGGGTCTACCGGTGCTTTCTTCCCTGCACGGTAACGAGTAATGGCGATCCCCATGAACAATCGCTAAAACCAGCAAAGGCCGCGTCATCCGGCGCTCATGTACGATCCGTCATTTCACGGTTTTCTGGCCACGGCTGTCACGAATTTATCATCGGCAGCCACCTCCGTCGTTCGTGTAGGCAAACTTGGAAACGAGTAGTTTACGGAGTTTACGAAACCATTGCTGGCAGCTGGTCGTGCCGACGCCGCGTACATCCTTGTATTGTCGCTAATCTACGGGAAATTTCGTCAGGTATTATTGGTATTATTCGTCGTCGTCGCTAAGCGACGAGGAGGAACTCTTCGTGGCTGCACACGGACCTAATTAGGATAAGCACTTTCCGGCAGACGTCATATTCGAGGCGGCGTAAGTTCGGTCGCCGACGTCGCTGCAACGCTGTCTTTCTCAAGTGGCAGAACATGTTCCGCTAACTAACAAATTGACAAACCCCGCTACTCGATCCATGCTAAGACGCTGCTATGGCGAATGCTGTGCAGTTAGTTAGCCTGATATTGCTGCCAGCCTCGATAGTCCGGGTAGATGACGCTAACGGTCTACGAATAGGCTGCAGCTGCTCGAAACTTGGGTGAAACAGGACGAGATAGCTGTGCATTCGTGTACACGACTCGGGATTGCCGCTGCGGTCGACTGTTGCCGTGTTACTTCGTTATTTATAACGGATAAAACGTGTAATCTCGTAGTTTAATCCTCCGCGCGAAAATATATTCTGACGAAAGATAATAATTTCGGAGTTAAATGGGAACGCGATTCGGCCATCGCGGTTACCGTGCAATATGCCCCGCGCGAAGGGATTCTTCGAATAGATGGTATCTGATAATTACGCGTAAACAACGGGCTAACGATCATGCACGAGAACGAGTGTACGAGTGTTGAATAACGATTACGTGGCATTAAGGAATATTTATAGACGAATGTGCACACGCTTCGAATAAATTGCCGATTATCGTATTTACGATGCTTCCGTTGAAGCAGTGTACGTTTTAGTTACAATTATTGTACTCTGCCTTATGACCTGCTGGTTCATGGTAAAGTACTACATATTGTATTTCACGTATTTTGGAATACGTTCAATTCACGCAATTTCTACTTGAATGACCTAAATGTTCGGTGACCCGCATTCTATGTATTCTTCCGAACGTCGTGTCATAAAATCGTGATTATTTAACGCGAGCGACGAATTTTAGGAGCATAATTACCGATTCAGGTCGAGAATATTTAAGCTCAATTTCCCATGCTCTCTTGAGATTGAAATTAGGTACAGCCTTTCAATTCGCAGTAACTTTGTACCACAGTTGTCGAAGAACGGATGATCTTAATTAAAACGAGCCGTCAGTTGGTTGGAATGCTTATATACTCCGTGCATGAAGACGTTGGGATAGGTCTAGCGGTGCTCGTTATTTCCCTCATTTCGCCAATATGAAACATTTATTCCATGGTGATTTTACTGTCTATGTCGTAAACAGCTTTAGTATTTCTTATGCGGCATGCAAACGTTAAATAGGCAATGATAGGTAATAAGCGGTAATAATTGGATATTGAATAGGTAATAATAGGTGATAATTAGATATCGAATGGGTAATAATAAGTGATAATTGGGTAAAACCAATAAAGACAAATTTATTACGGCTGTAACATTTAGGAAATAATTAACATGGTCCCCGATGTTACGAGTATAGTTATACAGTAGAGCAATTTCAGCAACGTAAATTCCATTAATCACTGTACCATTGTTAGTAGGCTATAGACCCCATGCTGACTATTCCCAGACTCGTCGATTTCGAGCAAAATTTCGGTTCGTGGAATATTACCTGGTATTTAATGATCTACAGTTCCAAATAATACCCACTTTTCAATTACCTTCTAATCGTAGACTGAAAGAAAGACAATTTTGACTTATTTCGAGCTGTATATCCAGAATAGAATGCCATTTAGTCACGGGCATAATCAGCCCAGTGCGATGGATACCGAAAAAACTTCACTCCTGATTCGAATACGATCACATTCGAATCACAAATCCCGAGTTCACTTGGGCCCAGGTCATAGGTTATCCCTTAGAAGATCGCCCCCTTGGTGCGCGTAACTTCGGGACAGTACCCATAGTCTCAGGGTTAGTCCTTTTGACATCGATGACTCCAGGGACGGCAATTCCCGACCCAGAGGCGTTTCATACGAACCTCGGGTTAATTCTGCCAGCTTCTGTAACTGCCGGATGAGTTCCCTCCATCTGTTCAACTGATCCCGCACTCCGTTCCTCGAGTTTAACAAATTTATCATAATAATAAATGACGAATGTCCAATCGCATTTCTTAAATTACCATTTTATCGATTACTGTCCAAATTATCGTTTTCCAGCTTTCAATTAAAAATTCTACCTTTAACGATATTACCTTTCGTCATTTGATTTCGCAGCTTTTTCTTGTAATATATGTACAATAATTTTCCAATTTCTTTGTATCTATCGCTTGTCTCAACTTCCTTCTTCTGAAATTTATGTAGTCTGTTCGAATAATTATTCCATTCGTTCTTAATAACCCAAACTCAGCGGCAGAAATTCTCTCTTGCTCTCTAAATTCCGTTTAATTATTATTATTCCATCCAAGGAGATCCCTTACAATTTACATATGCGGCTAGCCATGCGCGCCACTTTGGACACAGTCGTGGGCACATACACGCGCACATATGGGTCGAAACTTCGAAGATCAGTATCTACGTGCAATGCCTAGCACTGCCTAAAGTACATTAGTGGAAAACCACGGGAGATGTACGAGTGCGCCCAGAATATTGGGGGTCGAGTGAATTATGCACCGTTTGGAAACGGGGGCTGCAAGTAACGCCGGTTCATAATGGAACCGCGCCCGATATAATTTACCGGTATTTAGCTTCTCCTATAATACGTTTGCTCGTTAAGTTAATCACGCTCTTCGCTGTTGCACTTCATTACACTGGATCCATGAACACCAGCAGCGTTGGGGGTGCTTCTGAAAACTCGCATGATGGATCCCCATTCATAACGGGTGCGTGCCTATGGCGTGAAAATTCGAAAACGTAGCGCGTGTAGAACACGAGAATCTCCTTTTTCTCTTGGAATGAGTATCGTTTGGTGAAAAATTTCGTTTTGTCCAGAAACGTGACAAGATATTTGCAATTTTTATTTAATCTCGTTGCGACGGAATATTTAATTATGGAATATTTAGGATTTGGTTAGATAGAAAAATTTAATATGGATTTACATTAAGGAGATCTAAATAGAGATTTATTTATGTTATTCGAGAAAAATTAGATATATATAGACGTGTGCTAATATCCGTTAAGAGGTTAATCTAATGAAAATTTATATTGGGTATAGTAAGTCGTGGCCAAAATTAATTTAAGTATTAATAATCCGTATATGTACGAATTATTAAATTTCTGTGCTAGATTTCGATTAATTCGTCATAGACTGTTAATTTATCTACACATCTTGCAGAGATCCTTAGTAAATTCGTTCTATAAACTGTTTCGATAGTTACATATTTGTGCTGCACAAAATTCGTGCAACCGTGGAATAGACTTGCAATAGAGTATAGTGTCGCTCAAGGGGTTGACAAATCGACGATGACCGGAAGCTACGTTCATACAATGTCTTCATTGATAACCCGACTGTGACACACGCGTGTAGCAGCACACAGACTCAATTCGTGTCTCTTGAATAAAAATTTATTTATTTATTTAGTGTGTCATATTAGGCACCATTTTTTCAACCTACCAATTTTCACTTCTTTTATTTTTTCCGCTATGATTTGAAATCATTTGAAGTTGCTATTTTGTATCGTTTGAAGCATTCGCGGAATCTATATTTCGAGGACGCGAAGTAGTCCTTATCTGTCGTTCAATTTAATCGAGGATTTGTAACCTGGTTACGAATCAATTGTTCCAGATTAGTTAGTAATCCTAGATTTCCAGCTTAGTCTTACCACCTCTGCGAACGTGTGATTAAAAATCGATTGCTAATGGCTGGTCTCGGATAATTTCGTGCTTCCAGATACTTAATTCAATTTTACGTTAACAGAATGTTTCTCGGAATCATCGACGAACTTGCTTTCGATGCACGAATTACTCGAATGACATTTTTATCGAATATTCGTCGATTTATCGTTAGAGTAATATGCAAAGGATGCAGAATAGAAGGAAAAGGAGGGAAATAAACCACGCAAAGGTGCACATTTCTGTAATCTCTTTTTTATGAAACAATAATATACAGATATCTATAGTAAATCCCATCTGTAATAATTCGTGCCCACATTATTTACAGAAATATATTTATATATATATATATATTTACTTCCTTATATGTATATATGTATATAGATCGGTGAGCTCGTTTCTCTATGTTGCAGTTTTGGTCTCACGTATTATCGCGCTCTTACAATCGACGCCGCGACGCTAAAACCTTAACCTTAATTCGAGTTTCGCCGAGAACGTTAAACTAGGCTTGCACGACGACGACGACAATCATGTACTTACTTCTCACGCTTTACACTCGCGTATCATGCATACACACCACATGCACACACACACACACACGCATACACACCGGATAAACGTGACGTATGACAGACAATTTCAAAGGGACGTGATCAACATTTAAAGCCCGGCCTTTCTGCCTCCCTTGTCTCGTTTTATTCTTTAAACTATGAACATCGCGAACAGAAGCGTTTCCGCTCCTCATCGTTCCACCGAGAGAGCCAGTAGTGCCCGATATCAAAGAAGGGTGGTAAAAATTGGCCAATATCTGCTCTGGTTAAACCAACCTACCAACGAAAATTTTTTACACAGTATAATTCTTTGGATTTCGAGGAGTTTGAAACTGAATCTTTCTTATCCACAAAGTGGTGGGAAAGTGGAAAAAAATATATGTCAATTTAGAAGCTTCTGCAAAATTCATCTAATCGATGAATTTCAAAGTTGTCCTTTTAAATAGCGATCGGTGAAATCAGTTTCACTGTGAAATATATTTTTAAATTGGGAAATAGTCAGTCGGGAAAAAATTAGCTGCTGCAATTAATACCATAACGATTATTTTAGTAAATATAATTGGCGTCCATCCAAAAGTGATTTATAAAATAATTATTAAAATTTGCGTTAATCGTGTAATTTATTATTTGTAATATACGAGGGTCACTTATGTATCTAATTTTTTAGCGATTATTACAAACGAAAATATAATTATTAGCTAATGAATCCTATCCGAGGAAGACAACGAATTAGGAAGATAACTTCCCGATCATTTGTCTCACCTAGATAAACAATTACTCGTTTCAACCTCCTGAAAACCTGTACTCGTCGGAACTTAATGGAATTTCTTAATCGCCCAATTTCTATCATCCCCCTTTCCTATAACCTCACGCGGTTGCCCCTGAACTCGCGTTAAGGATCAAGGTGCCATGCCACGATCCGACGCATCGGTGTTCTAATATGTTCGATAAATCTACGTGCAAAGTACGCGCTCGTTAAGACGATCGTTTCGACAACCAGGACTCGTACTGGCAGGGAAACGAACCGGAAACGAGGGCGCGACTCCTCCGCTAGGGGCCCACGGTTACGAGAAACACGGAACGACACTTCCCTCGTGGAGCTCCTTCGTGCAGCTTAATTGATAAAGTTGCTTTTCTAATCGCGTGGAATCCGAGTGAACTTTGGGTTCGTCTCGCACTCTCGATGTCGCTGTTCCGTTTTAATCGTTGGCCCGTCGTGCCTATTTTATCAGCAGTATGGGATGTTATTGTCGCCTGTGTTCGTGCCTCGGTTCGTAGCTCGACTCGCGTCGTGATCTGTGCCATGATTTGTGTCATGATTTATGCCTCGATTCATGCGTTGACTCGGGCCGATCGATCATCGCGTCACTCGATAAAGCTGCGTACCATCCGAACGTTTACGATGCACGGAAAGAGGGTGTCAATGGTGAATAAAATCGATATGAGGAAATAATGTACAAGAAGCTTGTCTCTTTAATGATCTTACAGCGCAACGTGTTCCGTGAGAGGTTGGTCAAAGCAGGCGAATAACGATACTACTTAACAAACATTATAAAAACTGCTGATCTTAACGTACGTATACTTATGTAATTAATTGTTTCGTTTTGCTTCGTTTGTTGTGCATATTCCGCTTCTTCGAACCATCCTCGCAAACGACCCTGTAGTGTTAATACGTTAATAACAGCGCGCTTAGACCCAAAGATATAATGAGCATGTCGGTTCGCCGATTATACGCCTGCAGCTTCGTTGTATAGCGAAACATCGAAATTATGTATACATACACCTGGTAAACAATCTCGTCGATGATTATGGAAGCGGTCTTTGCGAGTCATATATGTTTCCTTCTGAATTATTAAAAAAAACCCAAAAGGAATAAATTACAATATCTAACTCCTGCTACGCTGAAGATGTAATTTGGTTACATTGTAATACGAACGAATACAACTCGAAATGAATGCAAAAAATCACTTCGTTTCCATAATTACCGGCACAATTAACGCGAACGCAAAGTTTCAAATTAATCCTACCGCTGTAATAATATTCGCAGAAAACATCTCTCAAACAGCACTCGGAAACAATCACAATTAATATCAACCTGAAATCAAACTTTACGTTAATCAATTGGCAACGAAACTTTGTTATACTACGCCGCGAACGTGCAATTCTCCGTACGAACAATCATTCCCCGAATAATCACTCTAGACTGACAAAATCAGTCGATTATTGCCGCCATTGTTACTTTTACTCAATTCCATATTATTCCCCGTTCTTGTTTCCATTTTGATGAATATCGATAGCGGCCACCAATATTTCATTATCTCTAATTACGTTCTCTGCCACGGTACGAGATTCTAAACACAAACGTCACCGAGAATTAACTATCGAATAATCAATAGGTTATCGGAAGAAACGTAGGTGGCGCGTGCAGCTTCCATCCCGGATCCTAGCCACCCTAAATGCGCAAATCTGAATGGGCCGACGATAGAAAGATCGATGCAACATCGTCTGTCCGCGGGACACAGGAAGTTAATTAACCCCTGGCGCGAAGCGTCACTATGATTTCCCTTTCGTCGGTTTCGAGCGTTGCCAATCGAGAAACAATATATACGTGTACCGTCCTTTTCTCGTTTGGCCGCTCTTAATTGCCTCCTGGCGCAGATATTCGTTCACGATTAATTCTCCGTTCGTTAAAATGGATGATCTGCCGCGCTCTCCGCGAAAATGCAGATCGAACGTGAATTCTTCATTCATGGTTTAAAATTAATTTTCGTTGTCACGTGGATATTTGCGATGAGAGAATTCGGTATTTACGGTAATAGAAAGCGATGAGAAAATTTAGGCTGAGGATGAAATACGTGGAGATACAATGGTTCAAGTATTATCCTCGTGATTTCGTTTTCGAGAAATTCGTTAATATCGTTCTCTTTTGTTTCCTACGTGGATACTCTTACTCGTTACTCGTGATTAATTTTTCGATCATCAATAACAAAGTTTCCGATAATTAATATACGTACTTATATCAGCTACCCCTATCGGAACCGGTCAAATGAACGTTCGTTATAAATAAATCTATATTTTATATAATTTGGTACAGATTATTAATAGGAGAAATTAATTATTCTCGTTAAAATCTCGAACGCGAATAGCAGATAAAAAATAATGGATAATCGTATAACTCATTGTTAGTACAGTTTGAAAGTAATAGTCGATATCTCACTCTCATGGAACCGAGAAGTTCCGCCATTGTGATTTTTCCACAAACATATTTCTCACCGTCGAAGCAGATTTCGGTGGTTATATTCTCTGGAAGAATTTTTGATCTGAAATGTAAAAATTGTCATTTGAACGGCCATGGTAGATTCAGCGTTGAAATGCACGATTTCCTACGTTTCGGGTGGAAATGCAAATGAAACGCGATTCCTCCGCTCGTGGTACGAAATTAATTTTCGTGGTCACGGTGACGATAAACGACGAGAAAATTCAGATGGGTGGCGGAAGAGAGGGATGAAAAAGAAGAACGAGGAGGAGCTGAAAGGTCAGAGGCGGTCGTTCGGTTTTATCTCGTGCGCTTCGATTCAATCACGAGCTCGGCTCGCTCGATTTCGCCGTCTCGAAATCCTTCGTGGACGAGAGGAGCCGTTCGAGTTTTTCCTATTTCACCAAATTTACCGGCCTAGATTAATCCTCGAGTTAGGCCGCAAAATCCATTCTCGCTCGAACGTTCGAATTCGCTTCCACCCTGTTATCCTCACGATGTACTATCGCGTGTCACGAAGGAAGGAAAGTTCGTCGCTGGGATCCATAACTTCCAGTTCCACTGCCCTCGAGGGTCCCAAATGTACTATTCGCGTTTGCAGGTATAGTTCAAGAATTACTTTTGGGAAAATAGTTCATTTTCCTAAATGAATAACGAATACATCGCGTTTCCTCGTGTTTTCTTATGCTTCTCTCGATGGAAAGTAACACGTATAGTATTATGATTATTTATTACATAAACGCAATATTTAGAACTTGTAAATATTTACTTTTCTGAAGGGAGGATATGTACCACGGGATTTCAATTTCTACCGAATTTTATTCATTTTCCAATGCACGAGGGAAACCTATCGGGAGGTAAAACCTATCTTTGTAGAGGTTTCACCATAGTTGTTGATGTCGTTCGATCGCAGGTATCCTCGATGTGGCGGTGCTAAAAGGAACGAAAGGAAAAATCTTGGGCCTGCTAGGGGACTCATCGATAAAGCTATCTAGCAGGTTCTGCTTACTAAAGTTATATGTATAGGAAGCGGAGGTTTTCCAAGGGCTTGTAAGAAAGTCCTCGAACCCCCTTGAAGTTGGGATGCATCTGGTGGCAAGGGTGAGAATAATGGTAGCTACACGTTATTATCTAAAAACTGGAAAAAATTGGAAGGGTCGTTTTCGATATAAAATTTCCAATTGCCGATCGATGCAGGATCTATGCACAGTGGCTATTCTTGAGCGAAAGAGGAAGATAAATCGCAGCCATCTGTTACGGTCGTAATTAAAGAAATCGGTACTGCAAGCTTCGCTACCTCGAGTACTTTGTGGAAGAGACACCTGGCTGAAGTTCGATCATAAAAATTATTTACGCCATATTTACGGCGCGTTCTCCAACAACCAGAAGTACACGTTCACTGCAGGTTTTTACTAGCGCTGAAAACTGTTTCCCTACCGAATCGATGACCAGCCGGTAAGAACATGCGATCGTAAAACGGATCGTAACAGGGAAAATAGGCGATTCTCGCTAGGTATCTGCATCTCGGATGCGCATTGCTTTTGAACGATTGCGAAAGAAACGCAGGGTTATTCGTTGTCTTCTCGAACATTGAGCTGGCTCGCTTGGAGAAGAACGCTTTTATAGCGCGCTGCAAAGAACGCGCGACAAATTGCGTGGATCCGCGCGGATATGTAGGACCATTCCTTCGTTCGAGCGTTTTCTGTCGGCTTAGGGGTATTCCTTTCGCGTAACTGTTTCCATCGTCAAGAGAGCAACGAGGTAATACTTTTCCTTTCTCGATCAAATTGTTTTAGAAATTTTTCTCCGATTTTTTACCTATCACTGGAGTAATTCCATCGGTATTAGCGAATTAATATTCCTATTTCTTAGTCGATTGCAATAATTTTTTCGAATCACTGGATCCATCGGTATTAGCGAATTAATATTTCTATTTCTTAGTCAATTCCAACAATTTTTTCGTATCACTGGATCTATTGGTATTAACGAATTAATATTCCTATTCTTTAGTCGATTGCAATAATTTTTTCGTATCACTGGATCCATCGGTATTAGCGAATTAATATTTCTATTTCTTAGTCAATCCCAATAATTTTTTCGCATTACTGGATCCATCGGTATTAGCGAATTAATATTCCTATTTCTTAGTCGATTGCAATAATTTTTTCGAATCACTGGATCCATCGGTATTAGCGAATTAATATTTCTATTTCTTAGTCAATTCCAACAATTTTTTCGTATCACTGGATCTATTGGTATTAACGAATTAATATTCCTATTCTTTAGTCGATTGCAATCATTTTTTCGTATCACTGGATCCATCGGTATTAGCGAATTAATATTTCTATTTCTTAGTCAATCCCAATAATTTTTTCGCATTACTGGATCCATCGGTATTAGCGAATTAATATTCCTATTTCTTAGTCGATTGCAATAATTTTTTCGTATCACTGGATCCATCGGTATTAGCGAATTAATATTTCTATTTCTTAGTCAATCCCAATAATTTTTTCGCATTACTGGATCCATCGGTATTAGCGAATTAATATTCCTATTTCTTAGTCGATTGCAATAATTTTTTCGAATCACTGGATCCATCGGTATTAGCGAATTAATATTTCTATTTCTTAGTCAATTCCAACAATTTTTTCGTATCACTGGATCTATTGGTATTAACGAATTAATATTCCTATTCTTTAGTCGATTGCAATAATTTTTTCGTATCACTGGATCCATCGGTATTAGCGAATTAATATTTCTATTTCTTAGTCAATTCCAATAATTTTTTCTCATTACTGGATCCATCGGTATTAGCGAATTAATATTCCTATTTCTTAGTCGATTGCAATAATTTTTTCGTTCCACTGGATCCATCGGTATTAGCGAATTAATATTCCCATTTCTTAGTTGATTCGAATAATTTTGCAGATTCGATGTACATTTGATAAAAGAGTGAAAACTAAAGGGAATATGTCACTTCGTTTCTTTGTCATCTTGCTCTTGCTATCGTAGGAGTAATTCGTGCAAAGTAATACGTCTTGTATCGATTCTTTTCTTCTTCTTTATCTCTCCTTTCGCGAAGTCTTTCGAGAAGTTTCTTCAATTTTCATCAACCGCGTTTCAATAGGGGCGAAGTAATAATTTGCGAGTCTTTGAACATTCTTTATCTCTCGAAGCTTACTTTTATTCCCCGTTTCTCAACTTTGTCGGCGGGGGTGGATTCATCAATCAAGCCCCGCGAAGACCTCTCTCGAACCCCTTGATTCAATGCCTCCCACGAGTACCAATAACCGATCTCTCGTTACAACAATACACTCGGCGATCAAAATAAAAAGCGAAATCATCGTATAAAAGCAGACCTCGAAAAGTCGTCTTCGAGTGAAAGATACTCACGCTAATGGAAAGACGCATAAAGGACGAATAGTCGAAAGAAGTTCTCAGTTTTCAGGGTTTCGCTTGAATACCCTACTTAACTCTTCCCTTAACCTTTCACCTCTTCGTCCTCTTTCCATCGCAAATACGCGATCACCAGTCGCAATTCCTCTTCGATTTCTCATCGTCGACGACCTTTGATCGAACAGCAGAAATCTAATACGTCGATGTATCGGATAAAGCAGAGGTTTTCAAATTTCTATCATCAAGACTCACTTTCCGAAGCGATAATTTTTATTCAACGCGTAACGGTTAGAAAATTTTCATTCACCACGAATTTGGTCGATACAAGATTCGCAAGTTTGATACAGAACGCGACGTTTCCTACGTGCAACAACGCACCCAAAATGATATTTCGTTGTCTACGCTTTGGGAGACTTTGAGATAAGGCATTTCTAAGATAGTCGGAAATACTATCTTCCGCGGGAATAACGAACGACACGAAGTACGAGAGGTACAGGATGCTCTAGGCCGGATGTTCGCTCGCAATTCCCTCGATACCGGGCGGTAAGGGATGAGTTTCATCAGTGAATTCCACCCTATTCGACTGAAAGCGCAGACCCTCATCGTGGACAGAGATCGAAACACTTTTAACATGCCACTAAAATGGCTATTCGGTACTTTCACGTAACGATGTCTGAACTATTTCGCACCATCGGAACATTCGTGCCTTTCTGCTCACTCGCTGATGATTTATGCGTGTATTATACTGACAGTTTTCTAGCTATTGTTTGCCGAAGTTGCTTAACTGCTTGCTCGTTGTTGGAGTTCGGCCCAGTCTTGTTTGAGAAGCCAACGAACAAGCGCGTGTTCGTCGAATATGGTAAATTTATAGCTTGTGCGGAAGACGATGTAATTCGATAGCGTTTGCTGATATTTCGCGAATACCGTGTGTGCGAAGTCGATCCGATGCTCCCGTATTCTTCGTTTTTATGATGGAGTCTTTCCATCTTCACTTTTGCTGCGAGATATTGAATCGCGTAATTTATCGCTGAACTCGTATTTGTAGAAATTAGATTCGTTGCTGGGAAATTTAGTATCTCGAAGGTTTCACAGTTGAAGCAAGTATTTTCTTCTTCTTCTTTGCAGCCTCTGAGTCAGAGTTTCTCGAGTAAGAAACTATTCCTCGACCCGATCTATTAATTATTCGAAATTTCATGATCTAAGGACCAATGTAAGATTCGTGAATTTCTCTGTGTATTCCTTGACTTAAAAATTAATCCTCTCTTTGTGTCACGGGAATGTAAAACTACAGCGTCTTGTACTCCGCGAAAGGAAGGCCATTAGGAGACTCGGAGTGAAGACTCAAAGCACGAGCTTGTTTTGCCCGATGGTAAATCCTGCATTTTCTCACATTCCACGTTTAATTACTAATGTTTAGTTGCAATGTTTAGTTAGACGAGAAGGCTTTGCACAATTATCGAAACGTTATTTCGACTCCAAGTTCGTGGAACGTAGAACATCGACTGAAATTTGAGCATTACGATTTTTCTGGGAAACGGAAAACCAATCTTCTTCTATGGCGTTAACGATAGAATATTTCGGAAAATTTGTAAAAAGTATAAATATGGGTTGAACCACTTCCGCTGGCAAGAGATTCACGTGTGTGCCAGAACGGTCCAGTGTTTCTGTGACAATTGCCTGACAACGTGCATACCACGTCGTTGGCGATTCTGCGACAGAAACATCATGACGTGTGTGGCACGTCTTTCCAGCGTAAGTGGTTAATCTTCTATATTATCAAACAAGGAATGCTTCGTATGAATACGTGCGTAAAATTTGCAGAAATTTCATTTGGTCTGCAGCAATACCGAGGATCACAAGGCGCTCTATCTATCGTTTTGCTGCTTACCGTAAATGCTTGTCCGCTCACCGTAAAATAGAAACGTGAGCAGGAAACTGATTAACTTCGTCGCTTCGATGGTTACCACGGTGTTTATTGTAAACAGAGATAACTGGAAACGCCGATTTTTAAGCGAACGCCAAGGAAAACAGCGGACGAAGGAGTTTGCCTCCTCTTAAAGTTCAGCAGCAAGCTGAAACCGTCGTTTTTCAAACTTCCCGGGTAAGCTCGACGAATCTTTCCCCTTTTTTCCTTTTTCTCTCGCTTCAAGCTTCGGTGTTAACTTTGCGAAATCTTTCTCAGAACTTCTCGACCAAGTTTGCTTTGTTTCGAATACTTGCCTATTGTTTCATCATTGTCATTGTCTTTACGGACAGCTGCGTATAAATCGTGGCGTTTGACATTTGCATTAACTCGGTCGCATTCTTTTGCATCGGTCTTACCACACTTTCGCGATATAAAGTGAAGGAGAACGACCGAACAATTTTTATTTTATGAAACAATCATTATTCATCGAACGGAAATTTCATTCCACCCGTGAAATATTAAAATTGTATTGTTATCGCGAATAACCGTGACCAACGTGTGACGCTTTCGAATTGGTATTAATTGCGTTAAGAATCTATAAATCCGCGATAACGGTAACAATAATTTCCAATCAGGTTCAACTATAAACTGTTTACTGGGACAACAGTTTATGAATAATTACGTTAGCGAACAATTTATCCGCAGATGGTTATGACATCGATTGTTTCCACTTGATTACGAAGGTATATATGCATAGAGTAATCACGAAATGCTCACCCGAGATTTTACTTCGGTTACAGTGTTAATTATACTAATCGAAAACTGATTAGTTCCGTCAGCGATTCTTAGTCGTGGTGCTTGTGCGATGCAAGCGTGCAAAAACATTCGTGCAATCTGGACCCAACTGGCGGGACGCGTGAACGAGGCAAATGAATACAAGTAGAAGAACGGGAGATATGTCAGACGTTCAGGGCGAACGGAATTTCTTGCGAATTAATCCTCCATAATGCTTCGCGACTTGCAAGTTAAATATTCATGTGCCTCTATCTGTGGAAGTTTACTTTATTTATACTAATCTATTCGTAACGACCATTACTTTCTAAGCAAATAAGGCTCGAGTTACAGGGGATTAAAGCGAAATACCTCGGACATGGTAATTTAATGAAAGATAATTGATTCCTTAATTGGAAATGACGAGTTAATTTATTGGAAACCGCTTATCCAGTGCACAGACGAGTAAATTCATCGTGAAATTTTAACGACTACGTGCATTATTTGTTCCATTCTTGTCCTCACGATGGTACATTATTTTTCGATATTTCTCCGAAATTGCTCTTCCATTTAAATTGTTTGCGTACTCGTCGAAGAACGAGTCTATCTTTGCTCACCTTATTGCAAGCGTGCAAAGTGGAAATTGCATTTATCGCGAACACGACGAATCAACTCGTTTTCATCCGTGTTTCGGATAATTCGATTTTAAGAGTTAGTAGGCATTAATCATCGCGGTGTACAAAATTTGTCCACGATCGTGTTTCGAATTTCGATTAAGATCCCCGCTGAACATCGCCTTGGAAAAATCCATCGAACCTACATAACCGGAGAAGACGGACTCACACAGAACAGCATTCACATTTACGTTCGCTTTTATCGCGTAACTTTGAACCATCACTCGCGAGCATTTCATCATCGCGCGAGAAATTCCTTTTACGATGAATCAGACGAAACGAGTTTCGCTTCGCCGAAATTCTCCCTTCTTTCGCGATATCGCGAAAACGAAATTCACTCGTTCGAACCTTCTTCCCCGGCAACGAACATTTTGCACTCAGGCAAAATGGTTTCCCCTCAACCGTGACTGATATCAATTTTAATCCAGAATCGACGAAACAATCCGAAGTAGTCAGGAACGAAATAACGTTTCAGAGAAATTCGACGCTGATATCGATTTTCGCGTCTTTCACGTTTTTGAATTTTCAGCTCAACCATTCGCAACATTCGAATCTATGATGGTATTTCGAAAACTTCCGCGAAAAATTGTAATTTCAGTTCGGTCGGTGTATTTTCACTTTATCCGGAATTAAATCGGAGGTAAATATTTCCGTTTGAGATATTTAAATTGTACGCCGTGTGGAGATTGAATTTTCGAATTCATATAAGAGAGAGAACGGTAAGTAAACGCGGTTAAAAGCCTTCATTTCGAAATCAAGATGCATCGCTTGGCTGGAGAATCTCCTTTTCAGTGTGGATAGTAATCCGGGATCAAAACGAATCTGATTTCGTCGCGTAAAAGGTCGTTTGTGTCACCTCTGATCGATCGCGAATTTTTCACCCGGTCACCCCGTAATACTTCCGGTTTCCAGCACTTTTATCGCGAACACGGCCAATCTAATCACCGCTTTGAGCGACACACGACTCCACCCCACTTGCAGAAAAAGGAGCATAAGCGTGTTTCCTTGAAATTCCCGGCGACGATGGATCGCTATTAAACTCGGTATTACAGGATGAATTATCATAAATTTGAATTAAACGCGATTTTCGCGGACTCTCGAGAGTCCCAGCGACCATTTCCGTTTTCGAATCTGAAAATTTCCATTCGAATGCTAATCTGCGGGCCCGTTATAACAGTTCCGATATTATTCGCATTTTATTCGTGAAGCAGCGCGACTTCGACGTTAAAATATACGCCATCGCGAAAATTGATCATTCCGAGAGCCATCATTGGCCGATTAAGGACGTCAAGATATTTCTCGAATTTCGCGTAACCGGTACAGAGCGCTTCGAATAGATATCAAATCGAATGAGCCATAAGGTATTTCGGAAGACAACGTTTAACAGAATCGTTATGATACGCTGTCGACGAAACGCCGCCATTTTACCATAGAAATTTACAGCCCGTTCGTTCCCCTTTTTTTTATTTCGAATAAACCGTCCCACTGAATTGGGACAAGTCGTATGTCTTGTTTCAATAAAACTAGGAAATAAAACGGCGATAAAAATATGGAAGGAAGAAACAAGGGATTTATTTAGCCATAGCTGCGACCGACTTTACCGACCGATCTCTTCACCCTCGTCGTTATAGGATCAGAATCGGTCGAATAAAGTTTTCATCGTGTTCGACGCACGAAGAAGCAACTGACGTATCGTATTTTAAAAATCCTTCCGATACCCGACTTGTAACCCGCTCTCGAAACCGAAGAGCGAGGACGTAACGCGTAACAGCAGCGCCACTCGTGTAACAATCAGTTTCACAAATTTCATGGAACTTTCCCGACACTTTGATTCGACGATCGCTTCCGGATCGACACGCTCGACACCCCTTTAATCGAAGCGAGTCGAGTCTATTGGGCAACTCTTCGTGGCTCCTGGCTGAAGTATCCTCGTCACGTAGCACTTGTAAACCCCATTTAGATTCTGCGAAAGCTTTGAAAGTCGGCAAAGTTCACCGAGCTGCCCTAGGATAGTCATTATCGTCGCAAATTGTCCCCTGAACTGCTTTGGACTTCCACCCTCTCGCAGGGGGTGGCGCTGAATTCTTCGCGAAATTAGGCAAGAACCATCATTAACTCTTCGGCGAGGATAACGGAACCACGAGAGGAAGAGGGACGGGAGGAGAGAAGGATAAAAGGAGAGGGAAAGCCTTTCTTTCGCGACGAGATTCGCGCGAGCGAATCCAAGCGAAAATGGCACGCCGATCGTTGGCGACGAGAAACGTCTTCGGGACACGCGTTCGTGGAACGTCTATTGACTCTTGACGCTGATTAACCGTGGCTCCCTCTATCCGCGTGTTCGTTTCACGCGGAGCTGTTCCGAAGAAGCGGCCCCGGTTTCGGGATTAATCCCGTTCCCTTCGAGGCGACGTAACAGCGCTACGAGATAAGAGACAGCCCCTCGTCGTACATTAGCCATCCGTTTAATCTATACCCTGGATTTTCTGAACAGCTTCTAGCGGAGTATAGGCGTTACCCTCGATCGGGGTTCGACGTATCGAGCCGCGTTGATAAATTATTCACTGGCATCCGCGTGCACGGAAATTCCGAATATAGTCCTTGGATCGCGTATCCTCGACGGAAGCCACTTATATCCTCGTTTTATACACGGCAGCCGCGATCTTTCGTCCCGCCAACCCATAGAGAGTAGAATTAATAGACCCTCGGTTTACCCTCATCCGGCTGATCCGGCCGGGCCACGATTCGTACCCCCGAATCGGGAACGGTGCCTTCTTCGCGCTCCAATACACTCGATATCGAAGCATCTTAATTCCGGGATCGAAGACGAGGTCGCGGGATCATTAGGATCACCTGTTGTCCCGTCCTGGCAGATTAGCCAGAAGCTTCTTCGGGAGCGTTCAGGTCGAATGTAGCCGGGAACTATTCACCGGAAGAGGCTCTAACGGGCATTAACTCGTCCCTTCGAGCGGGCACGGCAGAATGGCAAGGATAAGGGGCAGCAGAACACTGGTCAGCGAACGGGAGCCGGCCGGTTCGAGAGACGCGCCGGATTTCGTGGGTGGATTTCTGGCCTGGTCATTCATCACGTCGCTGGATATCGCGGCGCTGTTCGGCTCCGCCGAGGGACAGCTTATCGGGACGCTCATTGTGTCGTTGCTGGACGTGGAATCTCGGGAGCAGCGGCTCGCGTGGTGACCCAGACAGGAGGCGTACGAGATGGCATGAGGTATATAGCTCTGGTCGATGCTTCCGGAGAACAAGACATTCGCCAAAGGACCGATGGCGAACACTGGCACGTCCTCGCCGCCGTGTGTCGCCCAGGCTCGGGGTACTCCCGACGTCTGTAAGAGAAAAACCAACGTTTCCATAAATTTATATGCTAATATATACCTACTGCGTTACGACTGCACTCCGTTGCGTTCTTTTGAATGCATTTGCCGAAAATTTTGAAATTCATAAGCTAGCATCGCAGTGTTACTTTTCAGAGAAGCTAATTTGGCGATTTATTCGTACCCTTTTAACACGATCGAGCAAAGAGAGAGGATCAGAATTATTTCACGTTCTTTTACATTTTTCGAAACAATTTCTTTGTACGTGGTTCGGCGACTCGTAATTGGAGTATCCTTTGAGCTCAGAGTTGCTTAGCTATGACGCTGTGAAATTAAATCGTACATGCAGAAAAGAAATTTGGAAATTCAGTCTCTGACAATCTGCTCTATTAATAACACGGTTGTGGTGTTTCAAAAAATTCATACCACAGTAGCAACCATCGTTCTCATCCTTGCCAGAGGATGGATTCATAGCGCAACAACGACCAAATGGATACTAACAAGCAAGCATCTTAGGGGACACCGCAGGATCAGTAGGAACCACAAGAGTCAAGACTGAGAGAAACAACCAAGTCTTTATCATCAATGATACCCCGTGAGGGGATCTCCACACCGCCATAGAATAAATTATCAACAAAGAAACGCGACGCTGAAGGGGTTGCTGAACGCAAACCGTTTATTTCGTATAATTTAATTTAACATTTCTTATCTCTCGTTTAACAAAGATTGACTATATTTCAAACATAAACAGCGGTCGGGAAATCCGGAAACATCGCGCGACCGGTACCCCTCGCGCCAGAACCGCGCCTATTCCTTATTACCAAAGTGAACCCGTTCGTAATCCGCGTCGAAAGGATAATCGCGGAACAGCGGCGATAAATCATGCCATAAATTTGCAGCCGGTACCGCGATTTCCCAGCGTGAACGAAATTCCAGCCGGCGGCCTCGTTACCGGCAACCGAGGGACGCGAGCCTGCAATTTCGACCTTGTAATTATGATGCACGAGCAACTGATACTCTGCTGCACCGATGGCAACCGCCATTGCGACGTTTTCGACGCTCGCGGCGATACTTCCGCTACTCTTCCGGCTCTACCCTTGTTTACAACTCCCGCGAGAAGTGAAAAGGTGGAGGGAGGAAGGAACGGGGGAGGGAAAG
>NW_016908212.1:610867-646785 GCF_001483705.2 Eufriesea mexicana | reverse complement strand
GAGGGCAAGAAGAAAAAAGGAGAAAATCGGAGGAGAAGAAGGGAAAAGGAGGTAAAGGAAGAAAGCTGTTCCACGAGGGTACTTTCGCGGAAACTCGACGAACCCCTTTGGCACGTTCAGCCCGCGCGATCGGATGAAAGGGTGCATCCCAGAGGGTCGGGCTCGACGACGGAGGATCCTCGGGCCCGTAGGAAACGAGCATTGCCGCCAGCTAGCCTTTCCATCGAGCATACACCGCGTAAAAGTTTCCTCCATGGCTCGAGAGGCCCGGCAGCGTTACAGCCTCGAGGAGAATTGAAATCGACGCGAGAAACGAAAGTTTCAGCGCGGATGCATAGGCCACGATCCTTCGATCTTCCCCGATAGGCCATCGAGATCCGCGGGCGATCACGGAACCCTACTTACGCCTTTTACGGAGCTGGAACTTCGCTGTCGGCCAGATATACAGCACGAGTAGGTAGGGTGCATCAGGGGGCAGGATTCGACCGTAGGGATACGCGCGGATAGGATTAATGTTTCGTGTTCTTTCCCGTGTAGGCTACGAAAAATCGCGGAGTAAAGATGGATCGTATTGAGGGAGATCTTGGCCGGTCGTAAGGATGATCTAGACATGGCGTTGCGGAGCTCTGTCCGGGAACAACTTGGCAGTTGTTTGGACGACGTGTATTCGAGCTGTGGATGTTTCGGGAAATCGAGTTGCCCGAATTTCTTTAATTTTGAAATCGTTTTCTTGCGAGTAACGAACCGTAGTACTTAGATGTAATTCGCTCTTGACCCTCTGCATTTGAAAACTTTTAGGGAGGAAGTGATTGGAAAATTTTCTGTTGCAGAAATGGTAACATTTTTGGCAACAATGAAGAATAAACGCCACGTAGATTGTATATAAAATTATTTTGTTCCAGTGTTCCATATATCGTTATATTACTTTGAACTGAATATCGGTTATGAATTTTCAGAATTTCGTTGTGGAACAGGAGTAGGAGCTGCCATCCGAGTTGAAAAGGTTAATTAGATAATTATCCATGATATTAGTGATACTAATACTGAACTGAGTACGCACCATTTCGATTTTAAATATTATTGTTCCATCGGTACCTGGTTTCTCATAATATTCGAACATAATTTCATATCGTAATGGTAATTTCGTAAAAATTGTATCGGAATGAAACATTGCTTCGAAACATTTACATTTTTGTAACAATGGAATAATCTTGATTACCGATGCTCTGTTCAACCGCATTGTATTTCCGTGCCATTAAAACGCGATGGGAAATGTATTATAAAAATATCTATAGGAAGATGAGATATATGGAATTAACCGAACGAGAGAAAAAAGTCATAAATCTTCATAAATTTACGTACGTACGTATTACATCGTCATTAGCATTGCACGTTTAGTTTTTCCTCCCTTTGCCATTCGAATCGAAGGAACTGGGTTGCCCGTTTTATCTCTAGCCCCATTGATCGTGAAACTTCCGGTGCAACAGCCTGCTTTATTACTCGTGTCTCTGGGCTCTATCGTTCCGAATTACAAAATGGAAAGGAGGAATCTGTCGAGGATGAAATATGTCACTGTCGAACTATGAAGTATTACAGCAGCAATACTTCAAGTAACGTGATCCAACAGGAAGACAAAGTCGATGGAATATTATACGAAACCTTGCGACGCGCTATGTGTCTTATATTTCCACGATGGACGGTGTTTTAGAAGCTGGATTTCGAGACAATTCAAAATTCAAATTATCTAATTAATCGGATTATGTATTCAAAATTGATTACGTATAACCAACCTATACGCATAAACAAGTAAATCGAACGGAGTTAACGCTTCGCCAATCGAATTTACTAATAAACCCACAGATCAATCAAATACGAGCGTTCAATTAAACCTAAACACGCTTATTGCCGGAATATCCTGTATACACACGGTTAGATAAAATCATAACAACCCATAATCAATATTATTCGCCACGTCGATGCTTTCTATTGGTTGCACGAGTTATGCTTCCCTAATGTTTCTCAGTGTCGTTACCCTCTGTTTCTCTGAAACCTACCCTTTCTAAATCCTTGCACACTCCTCGCAACGATTCAAGAACAAACGCAATGAAGCTGCAACTGGAGTCTCGAGTTAAAAAATCATAGCCCCTCAAAGAGGTTTAGCTACAGTACCTTCGAACAAAACTTCTCTCCCTTACGGAGACTGGGTAAATAAAAAATGAAGACGTGAGCCCGTGGCACGAGCCAAGGAAGCTGTCTTCGTTGAATTATACAGAGCCGACGGTTGTCGCTGCGCCGCGACGCGGGAGGTCAGAGGAGGTTAAAAAGCCGTCGTAAAGCGTCGAATCGAAAGGCTGGGGATAGCAAGACCCCGTGGGGACGCTAGTTCACTTACGATCGTTTCGCAATTGTGGCCCCGAAATCTACGTCGCACCACCACCGTATCTCGTGGAATTATTGCGCACCTGGGAAGGAAGCTTAACTCCTTGCGCCATGATTTAAGCTATTGCAGTGCGTGGCGTAGTCAGTGATGAAGTTGTTCACGCGGGAACTCTCGCAATAGTTCACGAGACTCGTGCTTCTTACGTTTCACCTGTGAAATCTACCGATGAATCTCATGCTTTTTACGTTTCATTCGTGAATCTACCGCAAGTCTGATTCGTTTTATGGCTCATTCTTGAATCTAATTAGTGAGTCTCATTGGTGTCATTTATATCTCATTCCCGAATCTACCTCGAGTCTAATAATAGGTTCCTTTTATGTCTCATTCGTGAACCTAAATCTACCGCAAATCTAATCGATGCTTTCTATATTTCATTCGTAAATGGAAATAGAAAATAGAATAGAAAAACGGTGCTTCTTATGTTTATTCCGCGAAATCTCCAAGTGTTAGATCTCCTGTGAACCTCTTTGATAAAACACCGCTCTCATAGGCTTGTTCTAGCCTACGGTTATACCGTTCTTAGAACAAACAGCCTCCGATTGTTTGGTATCAGACTTTCAACTATTCCACGGTAGCAAACTTCTGATGGAATACCTACTTCAACTCCGATAAAATTTTGTTGATTGGTATAAAGTGTCAATCTATGTTTGGCTGAGGTTTGCGTAGTGGAATTTGATTCGTGACCCTCGTATTTGGCCCATGAAATTTACCCTGTACCTCGAGGCTTCCGTGCGTTTATAATACAAGAGGTTAAATATCGAGAAGCGACACGGTTGTCATCCACCATTAGCGTAAAGCCGATTTCTCGACGATTCGAATCGCGTTTCAAAATATTTAAGCGATATTCCGTGCTACGTAAACAGAGTTATCACGGCTTGCAGGGACCTCCGACAATGGTGGCCAATCGTACAGGACGAGCGTATCGCCCCGTGTAAAAGCGCAAAAGTATTCGGAACGATTTTCCATGACGAGTTCGGGAAGCGACGGATTCTTTCAACGATTATTTTATTTCATCCCCGAATGGACAGGGGCGGAATAAAACCGGCTATCTTGTTTTACTCGGGAAAGTCGTAAGGAAATTGATTGGATCTTAAGCAGCGATCTCCTTCGTCGATTTCGTGCTAACGCGGGTTCAACTCTCGGTGTTATCTGTATGCGTTTCGTTAACCCGAGGGTAAGTGGAAATACTGGTCGTGGAATTTTAGTGGTAAGTGAACGGGAATGGGACGTGCGAGCGTCGAAGGGGAAGAAGAATGCGAGGAAAAGAATAAATTTTTCTGAATGGGTGACCTACATTGTCGGCGATTTTAATTAAACAATGAAGGCAGAACGTGGGGTTCTTCGTTTATTTCTTGTTTAGCTGCCATGTATCCGAAGAAATTCATTTTTAAGCTTAAATCAGCCGTAAAATAAAAATTAACCGTGCCGGTGGATACGTAATTAAATGGAGGAACGTTAAACACGATACCTTTAACCCGTAACTATTGACATCTAGTTTTCGATGTGATAGATCTATTAGGCCGAAAATTAAAAAATCAAACGACAGCATTACACGGGGGAAAATTTTTCCTTTGAACAATCTCGGCAGAAATATTTTCAGTGCAAACGGGAAAGTAACAAGTTACACAAGCTATCGTATATTTCGGGGTACATGGTCGTCGAGTGAGTCTAAATTATTCGATCAAGCAATTTTCCAATCGTTTTACGCAACGTGCATTCACGTCACAGGAACCTCAAGAACGATGCTCATAAAAATCGATTTTCCATCGAAGCAGGGGAAGGAAGGTCAGAGTACGTGTTACAAATTCCGATACGCGTTGGCAACGATTATTGCTTTTCGCGTTCATGATCAGCCTCCGATTTCGATACTCGAAAACACGGCATTTCACTGCCAGTAAATCGCGTCGTGTTTAAAACAAACCCCGCAACCTCGTCCTTCTATCCGCAAAATATTTCGAACCGCGTAATTTCGGCAGGAAACAGGAAGGGGGTGAAGAAGGCGGAAAATGATGGGAAAATATGTTCGCCGATGACGTATGAACCGCGTAATTTCGGCAGGAAACAGGAAGGGGGTGAAGAAGGCGGAAAATGATGGGAAAATAACATGTTCGCCGATGACGTGTTTCTTTTTAATAATATTCGCGCGTTTGAAACGCGTGGCGAGAAACAAATACATAACGAAGGGAACGGTCACTTTAATGAACGCGAAACTCTTATTGTTCCGTTCACTCTCTTTCTCTTTCTCTCTCCCTATCTCCTCCACCCTCCTATTCGCCACTCGTTCCAATTTCTCTTCCTACTCTTTTGCATAAGCCTTATGAAAACGTCCTTATTTTCGCGAAACTGGGTTACCATTTATTTCATCGAGTCTCGAATCGCGTTTCCGGCTGCTGTCTCGGCCAGAATCGCCCAAAGGGAACCGCGAGCATTCCGCGTCGAGAACAGAACAGTTTCCACGCTAATTAACGCGTAACCGTGCGGCTCCACGCGAAATTTCTTTTCGCGTTCGATCGATTGAACACCTGCAAAGACTCGACATTACGAGTAGATCCGCTTGGCGAAACTCGAATTATCGAACGAGAATAACAAACGCTTGCAAAAATCCGTCGATGCTTGACGCGATTTTAACGCTATGCCGTCCGGTGGCACCACGTTGGTGTCATGCGAAGACTATCGGGCAAATCCCGATGACACCATGTTGGTATCATACGAAAGAATCCCGATTAGACAGCATAGTGTTAATATAAATGTGCCGGTTCCCGAAGCTTTGTACCGATCGTTGTTGCGGCGTTCGAGGAAGCGAATGAATAGCCTAAGATGAAACTCGCGAATGCGTTTAATATCGCGAAACGAAGGAACCCGGAATGCTTCGTGGAATACATTGAACGAGGTAGAATTGCATTTCTAAATGAAATTTATTACGTGCGACTGAAACTGTTTACCGGTAGATTTACAACGCCGACGCTTGGATGTAAAACAAGCGGAAATCCTTTGAGAATTCTGTTTCCTATTGCGATTTCATTAACGTTTCTCCACGTTTCTCCGCGCTTCCGATGGTTCGACGATTCAAATGACGAAGAAAAGTTCGAACACTTTGTTACATCTCGCGATTATTCGTAATTGAATTTTCTTTGCGTAAATCGACGAAGATGGAGGAACCGAGGCGACGATGTGCATGCACCGTGTACATCTGCGAGATATTCGGGCAGAAAAGATTGGGTCGGAAGAACAACCGATGATCGCGATGCGCGGAGACTCGAAACGCGAAACGAGGACGGTGAAGGGTGGAATATATGAAGTTGGAAAGAGTCCCATCGAATATTTCGCGAATGAACCCCTCGACAAAGCCTGATGGATTTTTAAACGTGCCCCCGATATTTCAGCACGATCATTTTCCGATCCAATAAACAGCGGCGCGATATCTTGCCGCGGTGAGAATATGAGCCGGCTCTGTTTTTACCTGAATGGAATCCTTGCTAGCCTCTCGTAAAATATTCCTTGGCTGCGTGTATCCCGGCCCGTTGCTGTACAGTAACGTTGTGTACGGTTGTCCATCAACATCCGACACCTTGCTGTCAGAACCTGAAGCAAAAAGGAGCACGCGATCGGATCATCAATCAGAGGTACATTACCCGGGCGTTGTACATCGAGCACCGACGATTAAAAGAAGTTCGAGGCTGGGTATCATTAAGTCGTTATTTCGCGAAAAATAGATGCCGAGAACAATGAGATATCCTGGCTTTTTATTCGAGCAAAACAGCTCGATCACTCTAACGATGTTGTTCGCCGGGTGATGGATAGGTGCAATTTAGTTTGGCGAATGATGAATGTTAAAAGGGAAACTCGCAACCATCGTGGTGTATAGAAAATGTGAAACTGTTTGTCGAGATAAACAGGCATGAACTTTTATAACTTCCGCTTGTTAGCCGGCTGAACGAAGATTTCGCCTCTAACGCGGAGACCTTTGCTCTCGACGATACCATCCACGACTCTCGTGATAATAATTTCTAGTCACGATTAGCAAATATGGCGTTCGAACTGGATTCAATTTCAACCGTGCTTGCAGATAATCGCGAACGTAACTGTATTCGCGATGGCGTAAACGTTGTGGACGTAAGAAAAGTGCCGGCAGACAAGAGCGCAGTGGATGGTTGAAAAATAAAGCACCCCTTGGTTTGACAAACTCGGTGAACAAAGGAGGGTCGGAACGATTGTGGACAAAGCCGACGCGGAGGAAGAGAAGCGAAGGAAGAACGCGGCTAGGCTGAACGCTTCGCGGAGCTTGGTCGGCCCGACGCTAAAACATTCCAAACGTTCCCGGCGTCGAATCCTCTTAAACGGCGGCCGATCCCTGCATCAAACACTTCAATCATGCGCCGTGAACCGCGGCGGACGATGAAAAGAATTCCGTCGCGAATTCCGCGGGCGTGATCGCGCGCCGAATTAAGCGCCGTTTAAACTGCTATCTTCCGGCGAAACTCGGCCGGCCGTTGCAAAACATTAATTGTTAGAATGAACCGGGCTCCGTTGTTTCATGAATAAGTGGTTGTTCAGCTGCAGACAAAAGGGGGTGAAAGAAGGGGGAGAAGAAAAGCCGGCGGGCGAGTTAGAGGAAGGAGACGCGAAAAGCGAAAGAACCGGAAGAATAGACTCCAGGACATAGCCGCTGGTGAATATGTTTTATTCAAAAGCGTTCTCCCTCGTCCTCCTGTTGCTACTTGCGTGGGAATCTTAAAAACGAGGAAAACGACGAGAAGGAAGGGGGAAAAAAGGAAAAAAAGTTTAACAATGTATAATTTAACCGTTTATTTGTCGTGCGAATGTAGCAGTCGCATTAAACCTCGTTATCGTTTCCCTTTAAAGATCTTGAGAACAGACCGCCCAGCCAGCAGCGAGTCGCGAGCGTACACAATGCATACCGGAATTATAAACGCGAGTTCAACTGGCAAATGGTAGTCGGTAAAGAGAGCAAGTTGCGAGTATATTTATACAAATTTTATCACCCACCCCGGAATCGTTTGTTATTCTTTAAGTAGAAACAGCCTGTGCCGGTTAGTCATACTTAGGTCTATAGACCCGCTACTGGTCAGACGCGTTTGGTACGAGAAATTATTACGGAATATCGCGTGCCAGTTGCTTCCACTTCGCTTTTTCCACTTGGACAAACTAGCTTCCTACTAATTAAGGGTCTTTTACGAAGAGTGCTGAAAGCACCAAATTACTCGGACATTCGCAAGATTCCGAACAATTCTGCAGTAAGTGCCGTATTGTTCAATGGACGTCCTCCTCGCCTTGTTTCGCAATCAGGCCTTCCGGCAACGATATTCTTGTATTTCGTAGCGTAACACCGAAGTTGACACTTTTCACAGAAGCTGATTATTTTCTATTACCACCCTATTCCGCGATAAGGAATAAACTTTTTGTCGACATCACGACTTTGCGAAGATTTAATTGTCTTCGACGATCATTAGAGCATCGTCATTGGAAGGTCCTTCCATTCCACGAATTTCGTTTCGCGAATCAGAAATACCGTCGGAAAAATTAAATTCCACGCAATTAAGGGGGCGATAACCGTTCGTCGTGTCGATTTCACGCGATATACGGGGAGAAATAATCGAAAGTCGGCCGTGGAATTGTTCGTTGGACAAAACCAAGATGGCGGCGCGTCGCTGAAAAGCTAAAATTGCGGCGAGTAACGCACACGCGTCAGCTCGCGTTCGTTTCTGCAACGATCATCTTTATTTATCGTCCCTTCGAATAATACTATTCGAGGCCAATTGCTCGAAAGGAATACGACCACGGGATAAAGCGCAGGACGCATGGCTGTTCGGGATTTCTTTATTCGGCCCACCCCTGACCCGCCCTACCGACTAAGCGGGTTGTGGTTAGTTTCAACTGCTCGTTATTTAATTATGCTCAATTAGTCCGCTAACCCGACTGGTATAGGCGCGCTATTCAGTGGAAATAAAATTGAGTTTAAAACGCTTGAGGTGTTTCCCTTTGAACTTCGCGTTCCTTCCTTTGCCGCGTGTAATGGCTCGTTTGGTGAGTATTGAAAAACCATTACTCCACGTTCCGCGTTGCAAATGTAACGGGCTACAAAAGGTTTGATGTGTTAATACCGTGTCGCTGTATTTTCTGCGCGGACAAATACATCCCGTCCGTTGATAAAATGGCCAATGTCGCGAATCCTCTAGCCGTGTCTGTTTGCGCAAACATTTCGTAAATAACGCTGTATTTCGTACTAATGGAACACCGGAGATCAATTGTTTTATGGAAATTGAAATTTCATAACGAGCTGCGCATCGATTTATTGATTCTTGTATCGCCACGTGACACTTGGCGTTTCGGAGCGACGTGAACGTTGAAACTGTTTAACTATTTCTATCGATTTATTCACAATATGCCGTCTAAACTGTATCGATCGATGGAAGTCGCGTTGAGCGAGCAAAACAAGAACAATAGGACATATTTTACACTTCGTTGTTTAAGATATTAATGTTAACCAAAGAATTGATCGTGTAAATCCTTTGTTTTCGAAGAAATCAGGTTTTCAAATCTATATCATTACGGTGGAACAAATGTTAAAGAACTGATATTTTAAAGCTGCTTTTTTGATACGATTATATGCAAATAATTCATCGTCGAGTAGAATATGGAAATCAAAATGGTCGTACGAGACTGGTTGATTAATTCAAGTCCAGGGGTTACACGTTAGCTTCATTTACCGAGAAAAGCACTGAAAACTGTACGAAAATTAAACAGAGGAACAAACGGGAGCAAAAAATACAATGTGCGTAAAATATTGAATTTTATACCTTTCTGCCGCAAAAGCTGCGTACGAGAGTCTTATGTTTCTTTAATATTATACTTTTCACTGCTATTATTTTGTTTATAATTTTTGCATAATTAATTGTAAGATAATTCGTATCTAACTTGTTAAAAGAGAAGATTGTCATCGACTTATAGAGTATTACCAACCACGAGTCTGCTCGATCAACATGACAGGTGTTACAACAAGCACTAATATACCCTATGTTGTCAAATTCAGTTAACTTTAATTACATAATCGAATAGCCAAATATATCTGTATTAACTCTTTGCAGTACAGGATTCCAGATAATAAAATAGGTTCACGTTGCATATAAATTTTATTGCGTTTTAAATCAAACAAAATTGGTTTATTTTTACTAATAGAGGAATCGCATAATGTAAAAACATAAAAAAGTAATAATAATTTAATTGAATTTGTTGTTATAGGGTGGGATTCAAATAGCCCCATGTTGAATATCTTTATAACATTTGTCGAAGGTATTACCAACTGCTTTAAATAAATAAGACGAAATATAAACCTATGCGCATGCAGCTATTGCATATTCCAGGACTAAAAATGTCCCACCATGCATCACGGTGCATCAAAAAGGTGGAACATTTTTAACCCCAGCGTGCCCCAAAGAGTTAAAGTATAATAACAATCACGATGATACTTTGTCCAATTTATAGAAAATCAAACACCGAAGAATTGGGTGGCAATCTTTCTTATTCGAAACAACTTGGGCGATTTTTGCTCTTCAATCTCGATGCGTGCCACATAGAAATGTCGCGAATAGAATGCAAATGTTTATAGCTCTTGATCTGCGAATTGTATCGGAGAAATTAAACGGCAGAATCGTCTTTCGAGCTAAGAGTGCCTGCTCCATTCTGGACGCGACGCCGACTCGAGGGTACCCCGGAAGTATCTTCCATAACGTCGACATCTTGTAAATTGAAGAGCCTATCCTGGATGATTGGACTCTTCTCTCGCGATGCAAATATTCTTCTATGAATGAAAATACAATTTCCTCGCGAATACCGTCGAGGATGAACGCTCCTGGCTCGTTCTCTTTGCATGGAAATTAATTAAATCGATTGCCATTTCGTGATTGCTACTACTGAATTCGCGATCCCGCGTTTCGAGAAGTTAATTGCGAATTCCGTTCAACGTTAAATAACCGTGTCTAGAGAAAACTAGATGGACGAATATCGCGTACGATTATTATGAAAGTGTTTAAGCGCTACGAAAGTGTTTCGAGTCCTTTCGACGTGACAAAGTTTAACGTGACTGAAATAACCACTAAGTTTTAAATACTCCACTTAAACGCGTCGGAGACCGAGTTCGATAAAATTCATTTTTAGCCACTGCACTTGGAAACTTTTATCTTTTCAACTTATAACACGCTCTCTAGCGGTGCAAGATTTAAATAGCAAACTTCAAGAGAGTTAATCTAGATGATCCGACGCGTAAAAATAACTTTGCCTCAAAATTTCTTATCTCTCCTAACGATCGATGTAAACAAGCAATTCTTAAAACTGATATACCGATCACGTAATAATTCAAACACGAAAGAAATTCAATTAAAAAATACACAATTTTTCTGTATATTTCTATCTCCAATAATTTCCGAGATATGGAGAAAAATATTTTTCATCCCGACCTTCGAGTCCTTTAAAGAGAAGAGAAAAAAGGATACGAGTCGAACATTCTTTCGAAAACTATATAATCGCAAATTTCATGGCAATTAGTTACTCCTCTGTTAGTAACGAAATTTTGAGAACCTCGTGGTTGCGCTTTTAAGCATCCGTCAAATGAAGGAGCGATGCAGCGTATCAGCGGTTGGGAATTAATAGCTAAAGAGCCTTAGAAAGTTGTCGATACAACGCGTACCCTTGGGGAATATGCTTTTTCCGCATTAAAGAAACGTCCATGGTTGTTTTCGTTGCACGGTCGAACAGCGTTGAATAGGGTGGCTCGGGCCACCCCTTGGCCGACATCGCCACGATGCTTTCTGTAATGTAGTTGAGCCGATTACGCGGCGGCATTCTGTCATTAAATATTAATTACCGTGTTGAAACATCGTGCATTACGGCGAGAAAGGGGGTGGTTGGGGACGGGAACCGATTTCAGTAGCTAACATACAGCAACACGCGTGCAGAGGGTACACATATGGCGACATGGCGAGGGGTTAAAGCGAGATATACAGGTCGATAATAGAAGCGCAGCTGCTTCGGCCCAACAAAGGAACTCGTTCCACGTCTACTATTTCGAAGGAATTGCGCGACTTCACAAAAGAATCGGAAATGAGAGTTCGAGGAATCATAACCAGCCGAGGTCGCTATTCCATCCAATTATTTACCATATGAACAGTCGTGCAATTGTTCCGATATGGGAAATCAATGAAAGTTTCGCGGATAAATTCAATCGCGACGTGCCGTTCCTGGGATTCCAATGGTCGATCCCGTGAGTTTTATCGGGGAGGTCTTAACTTTCTTCGAATACTCGAAACTTCCATCCCCCCTGCGAACACTCTTCGTTTTCATCACGCTTTACCAGCACTTTCGTCTCTAACCAGCCGATAGAAATATTTTCTAACTTTTCCATCTGGAAATCTCGTAACCGAGCAGTTGATGTACAAAAATAGGTGCTCTTAACCTGCCACGTTGGTAATCCATATCCAAACTCCATCTCTAAATTGTCAACCATATATTTACACACATACATCTGGGTAAGCGTTCCACAAAATTATTCCTGCGCATGACTGTCATGTATAATATAGCTGCATATTAATACAGTCGTGATTTTCGTTCAAAGAGTCGCCCTATTTAGACGGGGCCTGATCTAAATTAATTTGCATCGCGTTGAACCTCGTGCGTTACGTTTGATTTTCAAATATCGAGTAACCGATGAAATTACACCATCTTCGATTAAAGAATCGCATTTCAAAATGTATCGTATCTGGGCCTATTTTTTAAATTTTTATTTAATTACATTCGTCTGTGCCAAATTTAACGAAAATTTGTTGAGAATTATTTACCTAGGATATTTTTTTTAAATAAATACATAGCTGTGAGTTCCATATACTGTCTAAACCTTCCCTTTAAGAACGTTTCGAAGACAGGTCTCCGTCAAGGATGCGTTTTATCCTCTATCTTCGAACCTGCATTTCAAAGAATTTTGTATCAAAGCAAGGAGGAACTTGTTTCTTCCAAAAAATCCAGGGCCGGTGATTTGAAAGTTTAAGGTAGGCAGCGAAAGGGCGAGCACAAAACGCCCACGAAAATCGATGAAAGACGGATTTATAGCGACACTGCTCGATTCAACGGCATCGCGAAGAACAGACGGGTAGAAAGTCATAAAGCGGGTTCCGAGCTGGAGTTTCTGGAGATACGCGGTTTTACGACTTCTCCTCGTTTCCACGAATGACAGCTTCGAATAAATTACTCTCTTTAGAAATTCCCTTCCGCGGACTTTCGCGTGAATACGGGTTACATCGAGCTGGAAGTCTTTGCCAACCTGCCGCGTCATAGCAAGCACGCTGGAAATGCAGTTTAACGTCACGCCACGTGTAAGTTTACAATTAATTAGATTAATAGAGAATAACAAGTCATCCCCGGTTCCCGATTTAATTAACCTACATTTAAAATTGCTCTTCGGCGAGCTTTGATCATCGGTCATGAAAACGCTCAAAGCTTAACGAGCATCGGTTATGACTGCCTGTGACACGTGATTACCGTTCGAAAATTTCCAATAAATCGAGAAGAAAGGAAAACCATCATTTTGAGCACGAATATGAGTCACTGTCTCAATAATCGAGCTGTCGAGCGTTCAGACCATCGAGGAAAATATCCTTCGATCCTATCGATAGCTTGTTCTCGATATTGACTAATAGTCTACACGTGTCACGGATTTTTGAACATTTTCAAACTCAAAATTTTTGCCAATTCGGAACTAAATATATATCACTCGGGCCACTTTCGTAATTAATACGATTTGGCCTACGCGATCTGTAAGTAACCAGTTTGATAGACAATTAGGAAATTCAGAAACAATATTTCTTCCAAAAATTCGCGAACAAAGATATTTTGAGTTACTTCGATCCCACCTGCGATAGAAACCAATTTAAAGAAAAATACAGTCTAAGGATTAAAAGACGGTGTACACTACAAAGTCGGCGAGCTTTAAACACGATCTGAAAGAGTTTCAAAAGGGTATTAAACCAGTTTCAGTTTCAGAAGAACCTATCACGAACTTTAACACGAGATTTTATACAACTCTGCCGTAGATCGTTATACTCGACCCAACGTCTACGCCGTAAATAACCCGATCCCTCCGAGTATTAATTTATTCCAAGACTAGTCGCATTCGAAGTATCGATCCCGATTCTTTACATCATTAGCGACACGACGGAAATTCAGCCTAACGACTATTACAGTGATACCTATTAAGATACCTACTAAAGGTGCCAAAGGAGTTTCAATAACTGTGACAACGCTCTCGAATTTAAGGGCGTTCTGCGAGCCCGTTTAAATCGAGCGAACGTTATCACACGCGTCAGGTAAAGCGACAATGAGCTCTTCGCGATGGCCACGTCTCGTGGTCGGACGGAATGTGGTATCACGGAAGTTCATCGAGCAGAAGTTTCCAGAATACCACGAACTAACTAGCCTGGCTAGTGGTCGCTCGCTCTTGGATCGATATAAATCAGTTGCTGGATACGTCATTCCATCACGAGCCGCTCGAAGACGTTCGCCCTCGTCCTGGTTGCATGCTCGTTCAGCTCTCGTCCATTATCTAGCAACTATATAAGATCACGAAAGCGCATCGGCCGCCACGAAAGTTATGCGATGGCAGCGGCTCACGAAAGTGGATATCTGTTCCCGAGGTCGCCACCCCTTTCGCCGCCTCCTTAGAAGTTAAATTAGAGAACGAGGCTGAACGAGAGGGTAGGGCGGCTGCTTTTATGCCGGGACACGGATTGCTCGATATCATCTGCCGCGTTCCACTTTTCTTCCCTATTTTCGTGCCAGTTGACGAGCCGTAAGCGTTCGAGTAATTGAATCGTCGGGAATTCCTTCCGCGCCTTTGTCGTCCTTGTCGCCGACAGGATCCGTTCCTGCAAAACGCGTTAGACACCAAACGCGTTACCCCTTCGTTCGTCTATCGTTATTTTCCAACCGACGTTCTGACAATTTTTGATGGATCTTCTGCTCGGTTGCGATAAGTGAAACACGATCTTCGTTAACTCGCTATTAGCGGCCTTATTATTCCAGGCTTTTATATCCTGAACGATACTTATATTCGGTTCTCTATGTGGGTGATATGACTCCTCAGATGGTCAGAAATTAAATTTTTCCGAAGTCAGACGTGTGTTTGTGTCCCTACTTCAATTATAGTGCGGTAGTTTCGCTATCACAAGGTCGAAGACTATCGTCATACTTCGCCAGTAACCATTAATTTCTGTGACAGTAGGAGAGACTCCTTTGTCTTCTTTCATGAATTGACATATAAATATCACATATTATAAACTCCAGCCTATAATAAATATTTCTCACAATCATTATCACCATTAGCTTAAAGAATCTAAGCCTCGAATCAACAATCCAACTCGAACATCGTCAGGATTGTGGTAAAGATCGGATTTATAGAATTTGAACTTTTAACTTTGATCATATTTTATTCCCTGACGGTACAAATGAGCGGAAGCTTGAGTCTTCTGAGATGCGTGATGCAGACGGTGGATTGTCGAAAGTGTCCCCTTGAACCCTTCAGCCAGGTTCTTATAGGCCCTATGACGACCCATTGCGTCACTCAGTCCTGCTTCGAAAATTGATAATCTTGATGGTTCCTCGAAGCAAACATAGATCCCGATGCAGGGTGACGCCATCCAAATAAAGACTCTTTTCACAGGATTTTCGAGAGAACCAATCGAGGTATACACTCGTGCAACAAACTCGTTCCCATTCTTACCCCTCTTTATCAGACGCCTTACATTCGCTGCCACGGAAAAGCCTTCCATTGTAGCCTCGAAAGCTGCGGAACCACTCGTCGAATTAACTCGACCCCATAATCGGTAGGTTCGTAGTAAATCCTGGCATTCCCAGCATTTACACACTGGGGGCAAATCAATTTCAACGGCAAACACACGGCAGGGTGAACCATGCTCTTCTGGAACTGGTACCTCGACGAGAGACGACACTCGTCCATTCGTTTCGATCCCTGAAACTCCGTGGTATCAAAGCCCGATAGAAAGGATGATGCCGTTCGGTGGACCCGGTCCGATTCGATCCGACGAAACGACTGGAAGTTCGGCCAAACGCAGCCGGATGTCAAACAACCGAATATCCGCCATTCGTTGCCGGTGAGACGGCTCGCGGAACGTAGAAGAGAATCAATGACGGCACGGATCCGCTTGAAAGTTTAATCGGGCCACCATGGCGGAGAGGTGTCGTCCGATATCGTCAGCCATAGAGCAGACACAAAGGAAGACCGATGTTTCCCGCTGTCATAAAGCTGCCACGCCACGGTGCTGGCATGTTTATTACCGCGATGGAGAGCAGCTCTAGCGGACGGCCGCCATTTGCCAAGTTTCCAAAATCGCTGAAATTCGTGGCCATCAGACGATTCTTCCGAGGTTCAGTTATGTGATCCTGATCGGAGAGAACGACCATGGAAGCGTAAACCTCGGACGAGCCCTGGTCGTTGGTTCAAGAGGACCGAGATAAGAGGATGCTTCGAGGGTCCCCGAATCCCTGCTCTCATTTTTCGTTTTCGTGGCTGACTGTTTCTTTTTGTCAGCTGCCTGCACGTTGGATTTTGATAACAGGCCGACCAGGGAAATAAGCAGATGTCTCGGAAGGGAACGACTGAGCGAGAGGATGATGGAATTTGGTCGGACGATTTGGAGATGATGGGTTGATGAATTCCAGGCAGATGTAACAGAAAGGTAACGTTACGTGGTGGATGTAATAGAAAGACGTATGAAGTGTCACGTTGATGTTTTCTGGGGTTAGTCCAGTGAAAATTATGGGATATGATACCGACTATAAATATGTTTTAAACTACCCACCGTTTAGAGTTCGCTCGTAGCTGCATCTCACGGGTTAAACGATCGTTCAGGATTTTCTCGGGAAGCTTTTTATCTTCGGATACTTCTCTTTGTACTTTATATATCCCTTTAATGTTTCCTCGTTGTCCCTCCGACTTTTCTTAACTAACACTGTCGCGTGTCTTCTGGATTCCAATTAATTTAACCTGGGATTAAACCGATGATCCCCGATATTTAAAATTGCGATGCTTTCAATATCGAAGATACTGTCCTATTGCTGTTACAAATAATAAATTTATAATTCAACGATGGAAACCAAGCAAAAGGAAAAAAAGAAAAAAATGTTACAAAACAGAAACCGAAGAAAACTATTACATAATCGTGTATGTTTTTGGAAAAGACATACGTCAAAATAGCAAATCCCCGGAAGTTTTAATTCATACTGGAAGTTTAACCCTCAGTCGTCATTTAATCAGATTCTAAAGATCGATGTTACTCGTTATATCAAATTTAAAATTACCCAACAGTGCGTGGAATGTCGAAGTAAAATAATTCTACGACTTAATTTGTATACGATTTCCTATTTATCGTTTTAAAAATATCGTCGACCTTATGCCAGAAAATTTTCGAATTACTATTTGTAGGCTGGTACGATAAACGAGCAAGACAACCAATGTCGCTATTGTGGAATGTATGTATGCCTATCGTGTATATTTACCAAAATTGCGTATGTGCCAATAAAAGGACAATACAGAACCTTCATCGAGTTAGTCCTCGAGTGAATATATAAGCGAGAACTATTCTCTATGTCATCATTTTTCCAACACTATTTTTCTTCAACGAAAAAATCGCCGAGTGTAAAGAGTTAAATTTTAAGAGAATACTATTAGGCAAACAAGATTCTCTGTTTGCTGAAATATGAGCCAGGGACTTGGAAGAATAGGTTGGAATAACGCGAGCATCCTTGAATCAAGTTTCTTCGTGGTTTCATCTTCGTTTATTAGTTCCCATTTCCATTCAGTCGGCCAGCGCGAAATTCCTTTCGGCTGCTGTCGCTCAGAATTGTTTACAATCCATCCGTGGCCGGCCATCAACGACCCAAATCCGACCGGTTAGAAAATATTGACGAACTTTCGTACGCCAGACCGCAGGATAGCGACTGTGCCCTGGCAGACCACGCGGAAACGTATGCGAACCTTTGTTACGCGGGACGAATGACGGATGTTTCAGCAATAAGTGGTAAACATTCGGCGCCCAGTCGCTGTCGGGATGACATAGAACGAACACGAACGGTTGTTTCGTCCCGTCGAAGTTTATAATCGACCGTAGTTTCTCTTGCTAGTGGTCCCTCGTATTCGAACGAACTCGCGTTTATTTCCTTGCTCGAATCGCACCTGCAACTTTCTGCATTTCCGTAATGTGTGTTCGCGTTCGGAAAGTGCGGTTCTAACTCATTCGTGGCTTGTTCGAACGCTACTCGTGGTGTTATAGTTGCTGGTTCGAGAATCGCGTAGCCGAGGTTGCAGTTTGATGGAAATCTCCCTAGACGTGATCCAGATTTCTTCACTCGATGGTAAGTCTCCTTTCTCGATACTCGCGTGCTTAGAAAAATAATTCTTTTATATTGGAATTACCAAACGGGTCTAAATTATTGATTTCCTGGGTAAAGGAATAGCTATGTTCGAGAAAGTTAATTCTTTGTCGAAATTATTGCATTATAAAGTTCGTAGATATATAAATCGGTACAAACCTAGAAAAATCGTACACGTGTCCATAGAATATTATGAAATAAAATAGTCTCCACCTCAGTTATTTTGTTATTATATTAACCCTTATCAGTCGTAAGTCACGTGGGAGATGACAAGACGGAAATTTTTCGCATATTTACTAAAAGCAGCTAGAAGCTAGTGAGAATTAGGTATAAAAGGCTAGCGTCCGATAAGGGTTAAAAATGATATATACAGGCAACGTATATCCATTCAGCGTTACAGGTTTAGTTGTACACATTGTCGGTCACTTACGACTTAATACGACTTTACGCAGGGTGGCGACGTTCGAATGATGGCACGTTTCAATAATCGAATGGCCCGAATAATGAGCGCGCGGTTAATCAAGATAATACGTTCGGTGTAATACAGTTTTGCGTTAAATGTGGTAATCGAATTACATGGTCGCGCGGGTACGTGAAACCGCTGATTTATAACTTCACAGCGGCCCGTAATTTCATTGTAATGGACAAAACTTTCCTTCGCGCCGAAAGCGGGTGTCTGTTAGAGTACTCTCTGAAATATATAGCGATCGCGTTTAATTTTCCCCGGCATTACGGAAATTCGCCGAATTTTTGCCGTTCAATTAACCCGAAGGAAATGAACAGGGGGTAATTCAGCGGCGTTCAAACGTGTCAAAGGGCGAAGATTCAATGAAAATTAGTGAAACGAGCTTTTCGTCAAAGACGTGCGAATCATGCAGGACAGTTTCAGCGTGAATATTGTTTAAATTAAGCCAGCTCGTTTCTACTTTACCTCGTGTAACAAATTTAATACGGGAGATAAAGTAAAAATGCATAGCTTGTTTCATATTTTACCCGGTAGTTTTAATTGCAATTAATGTAACTACAACTATAATTACATCAAATTACATTCCTATCAAGCTTCTCGACGTTCACGGATAACGCGTTAAATTTGAATTTGAATATTTCGAACGTGTAACGTTACACAACTTAACTAAAGGCAAGTGCTAATACGAAAATAAGGTGATAAGTAATTAACTCTTTGAGGAATAGGATTTCAGATAATAAAATAAACCCAGCTATTGCAATATCTCCAGGTGGGACTAAAAATGTCCCACCATGCATTGCGGTGCATCAAAAAGGTGGGGCACTTTTAATCCCACCGTGCCCCAAAGAGTTAAATGAATTCAAGTTCGAAATAGAAAATGGTTTTTAATACGTATTCTTCGATTGCTTTCATTTGTTTTCATCTGTTAGCACTTTGACTGCCATGTTGGTCATATATGACTGGCCATGGTTTCTTCTGTGACGTCACGGTGGTCATTGATGACCGCCGCGCTTCAACTACTTAAACTGCATTGAACAACGTTAAATGAAAATTAACAATTAGTACATTTTGAATATAACCGCTAATTAGATGATACTTTGAAATAAAAAGTGCCCCATTGAACAATTAAACATTTTTATTACAACGTCAAAAAGATATTAGAACAAATCGCATCTAGCTGTGCACTCCTGTGGCGTCCTGGGGGAAACATGTGATTTCGGCATGGTAGTCAAAGGCTTAACGACATTCGTATTAATTACGAACGTTACGCGTTATTCTACACTTCAATTTTCGAAAGAAAACGAATTTGCGTAACGTGAAGCTTCAGCAACGTCTTCAAAGTGTAGGTAACACGTGGCTCGCACGAAAAGCAACTCGTATTCTATGTAAACCATGTCAGCGGCAAAGATGCATCCCTCTTGGCGCGTTGGTAACATAATTAAATTTATCTACTGCCTCCGGCATCGTTGCACATGAATTGCTTTCCGCTCGATCTTATCGTTTCAAGAGGATCGAGTACAATGGAATACGGGGTTTATGTGAAAATTAATTATAATTTCGTATCGGTAACGAGTAGAAATCTGAGGATATGCAACAGCCGCCTTTTCGTTGGCTAAATTTCTAGACAGAAGTATTTCTGCTAAATACTTATAAATGTACTTACCCGAGATATCTCTATTTATAATTTTATTTTTAAGACTCTTTTTGAAATCAATGTTTCACGAAAAAAAAGAAAAAGTAATAAACGATGCAGTTTCAACGATTTTGAAAGTAGTCTTGGAAGTTTTATAGCAAAGCTCTCTGAGCTCAGAAACGCGAAATCAATGAGACTAGAGTTGCTCGCAAGACCTTATGGTAATTTATAAACTGCAGGCGTTTGAAAGTTTGTATTCGTAGCGGAAGATAGCCGTGAGATAGCAGAACATAATTTCTAGAATTTCCAGATCATTGAGTCTGTCACAGACGATGCGAGAGTCGTTATATTTTAAACTATTAGCTACGGAAACGTAATATTTATATTTCAACAGATACCGATAGAAACGTGTGAAAAGATAGGATTCAAATACAGATTGAAAACTGTTGCAATATCGATTTCAGACGTCGAAATGATTTCAAAAAATTGTTATTTCCAACGATTCGTATGAAGAATGGAAATCAGTATGGTTATCGATCTTGCTTACCGTTTGGTGCATAAATATATCAAATTTCCAATGCTGTCGATAAATAACCGATAAATAAAGTAACATCATAAATGAAATATTATTTTCGCTCTTCGTAGCTGTTTCGAGAGGAACCTCGTATAACCATTATTAATAATTATCTCTGAAACATTTCTAGCCCTGATTTTAACTTATCGTTAGTACTTTACTAAGATGAAAAGATCCTCTAAGCTTCTTAACTCTTCGAAATCTTATTTAATCATTGCGAATTTCCAAAATGTCTTACCAGATTCGTTCAAAGACTTTCAAGTTAAATGAAATTTCCGACGTTATTAATCCTCCTGATCCTTTGAAATGTTCGACATCATTGAAGATGAATTTTCAACTTCTTTTCGTTACCCGACCTCTTTATCCGCTTTAAAAATCACGAACGTTCGAAGTTTCGAAACCTGCGAGATAGCGTTTCCAGAATTTTACAACATTTTCAATTTCACGCTGTTTTTGTATTTCTTAGTGCATGTATCTCTCGCATGCCTCTTTGAACTCGAAATTCACTGTAATCGGCTATTCGTAATCATCGAGATTCCAATGATCCGTGAGATCTTCCATTTCAGCGGAATTTCTGACAAGTACAGGTACTCGTGGAATTCTCGAGTCTCCACAGCTTCCCAAGAGTTTTTAAAGCCTCCTTCTCATCTCCGGAAGTTCATTGTCATCCAAGATTTCTTCCACGATCTCAAATACCGGCAATTTATCGTCTTCGCGAACTTGTAATTACGCCATGATTCGCCAAACAATCGTTATTTCACCATTGCATTTTTGGAATTAAAAGTACAGCATTTGACTTCACGCTCGTTAACTTCACGACCAGCGATTCAGCATTCCACGAACTCGAAGTAGATAGGTCTGTCACGTTTTACGAGCGATTCTCGAATCACCGTGTGGAAATTTTGCAATCGCAAAATTTTATCGAATCAGGTAAACATTGTAAACCGACGAGTTTAAATGAATTGAAATTTAAAAGGACATAGGAGATTTTGATATCGAAATTTATTAATTTTGAGAAAGCGAGCTCCTTTACTGTTCTTTTATTTCCTATAATGCGTATCTTTGTAATACTCGATGAGTAATTTAAGCTGCTTACATCGTCGAAGTTATTCCATAGCTTCCTGCGGCTGTTTTATAATATATGTCTCCTTTGTGAGCTGCAGAATTTTTTGCAGCAAACTGCATTCGCGATCATGCGACTGTTATGCAATACGGGAAAGAAGGAATACTTGCGTAAAATGCATGTCCTGTATTTTGCGCGATTATCCTTGTTTCATAGCGATATCTCCCTCGCGAATCTCCCGCGAGTATGAAGATCTCGAACACCTCGAGGAGTTCTAAATACGAAACCAAGTCTTTCTTACGATCCAATTACGTGTGTAATTAGTAACGCAATTTTGTTTAATCGCGTGACAGATTACAGGTTCGTAATTATTAATTTCTCCTCGAGTTCCATTTCCATTTTACACGTTTATCGAACAATGAAATAATCGATTAATAATTAGCAATAAAATATACAATTTCCCTTTGCGACTCGTGAACAATGGAAATTGTATTATTGGTATTAATTCAAGACGATTATTTCACTGCAAAATTATGAGGTCCAGATCCAATCACTCTAAGCACTCATGACATTTCTTTGATCTTTCGTTCTTTTGAGTTTTCGAGATTTATGATTAAAATGTTCCTGTTAGAATTAAACAAGGACGTGGTTTTAACCGTTTATAGACGAAATCGTAGTCGCGTGAAAATACTCTCTGAAGGAAGGTTCTCAAATATTAGACTCTTCGTAAATCAAAACGGTGAAAACAATTAGGCTAATATCCGCAGACACGAATTCGCGAAAAGTTAATTATTAAATATTCTTCATCAAATATAAATCTTTCGAATATCTAGATAACTGTGTTTTAGCAACGAATAACTATTTTGCTATTTGTCACTGTCGGGATACGAATAATACTATAAATCTGTCTGCCTTATAATTCGATAATGGCACAACCTAGGCGTGCAGAATTTAAAAAACAATAAATATCCGGAAAAACTGGAAAATAGAATTTTATGGAAAAAAAATAGGAAAAAAGGAATTGACTAAGCTTTGAGAATTTTCAAAGCCAGAGATCGTATCGATCACTTTCGGTCGAGATAAAAACCGATGGGCCATGACAACATATAGAATTGTGTCATTGTAAATAACAGCGAACACTATCGGAATCCCGATTCATTCGTCATCGAAAAAGATTCGGCATGTTTTTTCCGCGGATATAGTCGGTGGAAAATTTTCTTTTGGCAGATTTATTAATCAACTTTTCCCGAAATAAATTTACATTTGACACTTATTACGTCCTACGTCTTTCCATAGACAAACTCTCCTATCTACGATCTTTTTGACAACCTCTGATACATTTTACCAAAATTCGACTACTACAAAGAATCCTCGCGGAGCTGCGAGTTTTCAAAATCGTCTCCCTCGCTCCTTTAATATCAAACTCGCACGATCAGTCGAATCATTGTTCGTAGCAATGGCATAAAGTTCCAGTAACAGTACACTGGTTGATAAAAGTTAAGAAACGGAGTATAATGATTTGCGAATTTTTGTATATTCTTTATTTTCTGATGCACGAAGATTAATATTGAAAATAGGCCTTGTTGCCTTTTAATAAACGATACATGGGTATATCAAAAACTAAAGAATGTAACAAAATTTGCAAATAATTATGTTGGTTGACTAACGTTTCGTAGGCCCATTAGAAGGGCCTGGCTGATAAACACAGATCAATTTCAGAGTCCAAAAACAATTAACTCATTCCACTAAGGGCCAATGGTCATCTTCACCCCAGCAAAAACTAGCATTATATAAGCACCAACAAAATTTGCGAAAGGTCAGTTTCAGTTTCAGTTCCAGTTTTAGTTTCTTAAAGATATCAATCGCACAATTATGAAAAAAAGTTTCGAATTTCTTCGTCACGCAACAAAAAGGACAAGATCAAACAGAAAATTATCGTGACCAAAAATCTGAGAACGACCCAATGGACTATGTTTACCGTCAACGACGCCAAAAACGTATTCGCGTTGATAACTTATGAAATGGACCCCAGCGAACGCATTGAAACGACTCGTCCCACTAAAACCTAGCTTCGACGAAACAATTTCGGCAAACAAGTCAATTACATTTGCGACGGATTGGAAAACACTTTAGCCCGTATTATAACGCAACTATCTGCCTATTTGCAAACCTACCCTAAAAATTCAGTTAGCCAAGCGTCGGTTTAACGGTTAGTTATAACGCGACGACGTAGAAGCTTGGTCTGTGCAATGTTGTTGCCTGGCATGCAGTGCCAATGCAGAATCGGCCATTACCCTCAGCCATTTCCAATATTCGCTGTGTGATTCGAGAGAGTGGCGGAACAAAGTTTCCATACAGCTGAAATACCGTAACGCCGGCGACCATTAGGAACGCCGAGCTGTCGGTTTGTAAACCGTCTATTTTACAAATCATCGGGAATAACGGAAAAACAGGGGTGGCTGCGATAGCACGGACAGGTATGCACGTAATGGCCGGATCCCATTTGAAACGGAAGCACGGAACCGGGTCACGGGCGTCTGGCCACATTTCATTTGTAATCTCCGTATCTCATCGGGATCACATTTCTGGGCCACGATTCGATTTTCTATCCAGGTAATTCGGATGTAAAGGGCATTCTTCTCTTCCGCGGGATTAAGCTGCTGGAGCAACGGTCCCATGACAGGCCGGGTAATTCCATTCGAGAAGAAATTGCGAGGCATGGAAATGAATCGGATATATACCGTACAGGGGAATCGGATCGGATCAACGGGAGATTCGGGTATGGAAAGGGATGGTTTCGCTGGAAAGTTGCAGACACTTCGAAAACATACGAAAAATCGATTCGATTCGAGAGACTCGCGGAAGCTTTGTAGGCGAGCGAATAGTATTTGACGGACTGCCAGGTGGAACTGGAGGCGTTCGATATATCGATGCTCTTATAATTTACGATTTCTCTCTTTGTTTCGCTCATTTTTTTCTCCCTTTCTTTCTTTTTTTCTTTTTTCTTTTTCCTTGTTCACGCTTCGATGGCAGAGGTGGGATTTTTGTGGAACGAAGCGAGAGTGTTTGGAGCGGAGCGATTGTTGCGCGAATGGAGGGTACTTGCGATTATTCGAACTAGAGTGTCGGAGATGTAAAGGAAGAGTGTTTGTTCCGGGTACTCGAAGTTATTGTGTGAACGAGGGGTGCGTGGCTAGCTGAAGTTTTGGCCACTGGCGCCTGAATTTTTCCGGAATTTTACTCGATAAAGAGCAAAAATAGAGAGAGGAAAAATAGTCGGTGTGCGAAGGTAAATGTTTGCCGAGAATGCGTGTGTGGCTAGTTGGGAATGAGTAATTGAAATTGAACAGCTGCGTACGAGGGTTTTTCGAGGCTTCGCTGTTTTTGTAAAATGGGCTATAGAATATAACGTCATCATACTGTTCTTATTACCAGGCTATCGTTACTTGCTTTTATTGTTCTATTAAACATTATTATGTACCTGTTGGGATTCCTTTGTAATAAAAGTATTTATTAATAAGAAGACTAGTGTATAATGGGTACTCTCTACTATAAAGTAATGTAATCATATAAAGTAACCAAGCAGAAGGGTCTTGCAGTGAACCCCGTGTATACAGTCAGGTAATAATATAAAGTAACTAGGCAGAAGGGTCTTGAATCAAACACGTGCTTGCTGCTTTGTTGCTTACACGTGCTAAAGTAAAAGGAAAAGGTCGTTATAATATAAGGATATTATATTATTTATTTATTTATACGGGATTAACTCATTAGAAAAATTACAAGAAAATTATTACAGGGAGAATAAAATAGAAAACTAAAAATAAAAATAAAAATATATATACGAACAGACGAGATGTGCATAAGTATAAGAAAAAAAAATTCTTTACAGAGAGGTGCGATGTAGTAGCTGTTTTATAGAGCGAAGAGATTGGCTGAATAGATCTAGGGTAGGATAAGTGTATGTTCTGCAACCTATCGTTGAAGTCCTTTGCCATGTGTCACTTGCTAAGCCTCTGACACTAGGAATCTTAGACCTCTATCATTACCCCCCAACAGTCAGATTATTGGCATTTCGACACTAATGACATTTGACACTCGGTGTATATAAGTAATAACTATAGCCATCTTCAAGATCTGATCCTCGCGATATATCAACGATGACTATATTACTTAGTGACATCATCTCTGACTGGATGATGTCACTTAGTGACATAGTCTGACACTTGCAATATGTCAACAGCGACTTTACTCGTTCAGATTTCCCACTGATCCTCAACTAAGATAGTCACTTATAAAGCTAGGAGTCATGATTTTACAATTACTATCGTCTTTTATTTTCGATCCAATATTCTATCGTTCAATATTGCGTATCTTCAATCCCGTCCCAGTTTTCCATAACTTTTCCTCTGCTCCCGCTTTAAAGCTTGTTCATCCAATTACAAGACTGCGTTGAAAAAAATTTTCCGACGATTTAATCTCCCCCAAGACCACCTACCAGTCGCGTTTCCATCGGCCTTATTTGAAAATTCAATTCAGCAAAGTGTTTTAATAAATCGGTGTTAATAACTTGCAGTGAAATTCCCATCACTCCGAAACAGCATGGTTAAACAAAATTGATGTACTGGGTCGAAAAGCTGGTACTTTTCAGTTGGTAATTACGCGATCGCGTTGGACTACTTTTTAGTTGACTTGTTTGAAGTACAATTCGAACGAGATTCCGAAGTTACCTTCGTCTGGCCGATCGATCAACTCTCGAGAGCACTCGATGATTAAATCCAACGGATAAGAATGCTTTTACTGAAAAACAAACGAAAAAAACAAAAAAATAAAAAAGAAAATAGACAGTTGGTCCTTAGTTACCGATTAAAAATCGGCACGTCTCGTTCACGCACGATCCGAACCGATTATTAACGAGGAAAAGCTCGATCGCAACGTTGCAGCTTTCGCACAGCGAAGAATCGACCTCGCGAACCTATCAAACGCAGTCAATTTTCGATGTTTTTCCCCGACACCGGTGTATTATTAATTACAAAAGCGTAGATCCGCGGGAACGGAAAGCTATTACGGCGGAAGCAACTATACACGTCCGGAAGCACAATCCGCCAAGGAAAGTTTGGCGCTGCGTTTGATGAATTTCCGCTGAAATTGTTCATTTCGAAGTTCGCCGAGTGGCGGAACAATAAGCAGCCTTAGACGCGGCGAGGCTGGAAGATATATTCGACGTGTTACCAAAGAAACAACTCGAATTGACAATCGCTGGGTCGTATTGTTTCGTTCGAACAATACTGGCACGGTGTAGAAAACGGCGCGAGCATCGGGGAAAGCAAAGTTGCAGTTAAGAAGAAACGATAGCTATAGATCGCGAGCAGCCCTGGCCGTTTACCGAGTTGGAGAAAATCTGAAATTCGGTTCGTGGAGCTTTAATCCAATCGTATTGCTCGGATCATTTCACATCCGGTTATCGTTCGCTTCGATCATTACAGGATCGCTCAAGTGCGGATGAAATCTGGGATAAGTTAATGGATCAGAGGGTGCTGGGTGTTGCGAAGGAAGAATCGGTAATCAAGTTAAGAAACGAAATCACGATTCGCGAATTTTTGTATTTTTTTATATCGTTCATCTTTACAGATAGTTTATGGATTTCGTTTATGTTTCTACTTTTCATTATAATTTTTCACTTTACAATTTGCCTAGCTCATCCCGAGTATACGAGAATTCGAAGCGAACTTAGGGTACTGTAAATTTAATCGGTAAATTTATATGTTTATGAATCGTGTTAATTGCTTAACTTCGTTGAACGATAATTATTCATGCGTTTCTTTCAGTTTCCCTCACAACGAATATTAACAATTCGGATTTTTTGCACATGCAAACGTCGAGTGGGAATATCACGAAAAGATAATTAAACGCATGAAAGTTCTGAAACCTGTGTTAAAATTGGGTGCACTCTTCAAAGCTCGTTACGTACAAATTTTCGTGTTCAACGTACCTTTGGGCTAGAGTAACCGAATTGAGATTAAAGTTGATTTAAATGTAATTACGTATAATGTGCATAATCCCTGGGGAAGAGGAGAATTTGTTCTCTCGCATTTTTCATTCGAATATACCCGTGACATATATGTGTAAACAGCGCTGTTTGAGAGACCGTCGTGTCATCAATTCGTTACTCGATATTTAACAGCAGTACGTAAAAATCATTGGTCAAAGGATTCTCTCGTATCATCGACGTTCCCTTCTTCGATATGGAGTCTTTTCCACAGAAACAACGAATAGTTAGCCGAGGATTTTAGCTTAGGTAACGACTCGAAGCTTAACCTTAATCCGATGGTTCCACGGACCCGGCGAGCTTAGACTCGAGTTAGGGTTAAGAAGGCTATATAAACCCGCCATAAATCCACTGTTAGGGCGTTTAGAGCGTTTGTACGGACAGAAAAGCGATCCCTTGATCTTTCGATGCTGTCGAACTTTCTGAAACGACGGTACTCGGCCATTTCCGCCTACGAATTGTCCGATCAACCGTGTACTCGTACTACTGGCGTGCAGGTCTTCTTCGTAACTCGACGATAAAATTCTTCTTCACCTCTCCGACGATTAATTGCTGTGCTTCATAGCGATTCAGAGTAGCTGAAGTTAATTTTTGAATCCATAGAAATTTTTCAATAGTAGAATTATATTCATAACGAAATAAATTAAATTACTTCATAATTAGAAGAATTCGTATCGAGAACGACCATGTCCAATTTCGTTCATTTTTCAAGAGAGAAAGAAAATATTCAACAACCTTTGAGTTCTTTTTATACAACTGGTAAATTTCTCTCGTATTAATAAAATTCCAAATAAAATGCATTATTCTTCAAAAATTTAATTACAATGCTGACTTTGATAGGAACCATTTCTAATACCGGTATGCGAAAAATAAATTCCAAAATCTTCCTACAAATTGAGAAATAATTTCTCTCTAAAATTACTTGCATACTTAACACTAGGTTTACGGACGCTATCTGTATACCTATTTCTAAGGACACCTGTCAAATTGACAGGTAAAGGAAACCGCGTACCTTTTTCCTAACGATTAGTTTAATTTAAAAACAATTATATATTATATTAACAATCTTAATATAAGTTAATTAAATCTGTTACCATCGTATAATTGGAGCAACCCTTCCGTCAAATTCGCGGGTTCCGTAAATCTGGTGTTAAATTCGTCAAATCTGGATCTCGTTATTTCCATCGATATTCAAATTTGCCTGAACGAGGATTCGTCAAGGCGTTTGGTGACAAGGTAAAGGTAGAAGAGGATGGGCGTCCTCTCTGAAACTTCATATTATACGTCATTCACACGTATAATTAATCGAAGCTGGAAAAACGCAATGGACCGTGTCGGTGGATGAAATACGCGAGCATAATCCGCGGGGGGTTGCACAGCTGGCCAACTGCTGCGCGCGTGCTCAATCGGCCGGCCAGTTTTGCTTAATCTGATTGTATCGACTGCGAGAAATCAGCGTGCCGCGAATGGCAATTAAACTCTTAAACGTGTCGTGTACGGTTCCTCGCAGCCCTGCCTCGTTCCTCCGCTTCTGCCGCTGGCGTGCCGTGGCCATCTTTCATTGCCACCCCGCAGCGTTTCCAGCAATGTACATTACCGCGTCCTCGTAACTTAACGCTAGAACCCTGGGAATTTCATCCTGCCCGGGACTCCGTCGGCGGTCATTTCGATCGTCTGCCATTTTCATGATTTCGCGCCAGGCTCTGAGAAATGTCCCCGCTGAATGGCATTTTCGCGAAACGTGTCGAATAAAACGAAATATATTTGGCAATATTTTTCACTCGCTCGCGAATCGACTGACCAGTTTCTTTGTGACTTTAAGCGACTCTGTGGTATAATAAACCGCGGAAAAACGAGTCAATCGTAAGTCGCCTCGTGATAAAAATAAAATTGAGAAATTTTTTGGAAGCAAGTTGTTTCTCGAGATAGATCCTTTCTCTATGATTCCAAATATCGTATTTTTATGATATATCAATTATAGTTGTAGTCTACGTTAAAAATAAAATTGATGTTATATCTGCAATATCGTAATTGCTCCACGTGATTCCGCTTTCGATACTCGCGAAGCTATACTTGTGACGTAACGGCAGAATGAGATAGGTCAAGTCGATAGGATTTTTATCTTATTTTATGTTACGTTATCTGACATTCTGAAATCATATCCTAAGGCGATAAATACAGTATTTCCTACGTTTCCCTACTGTCGCGTCAAAGAGGCTCGTACTCTGCTATACGTACACGTTCACGCGTCGCGAACGTTCCAAAAGGTGCAACGTCCAGGATAATTGTACAAGGAGCTAAAAGCTCGCGGAACATCGAAGTCGCGAGGCTAGGTAACGTAAGCAGAAAAATAACGAGAAAATAAGACACGAGGAGCAGGAAAGCGAGCAAGAGATTCCGGCGTCAGGTTATCGCAATTTGCGGCAAATAAATTATAACCCGAAGAGTGATTTAATTGCTCGGGCCAGCCCAGCGTCCCGTGCAAAGTAATCCGTTTTAATGAACGGCCAGTGGTAGAAACATTTCGACCCAGCTCTTTGTCCTTAGGATCCTCCGTTTCGTTCCAGCGACCCATCTATAGCTCCTCGATTTCGTTATTCCAGTCTCGTGAATGCCGATACTATTTTCTTTCCCGAGAACGGCTCAACGTGGCTGCGAGAAACGACCGACTCTCTCCCTTTTATTTTCCACCATTCCATCTCGTCCCCGTCTATCCACCACTCCTTATCCCCGGCTGCTTTGTCCGCCTGGCTTCTTTTTTCTTCCACCCTGTCCAACCGCCGCGTCGAATTCGTTTCCGGGAAAAAAGAGAGCCGGCGAATCGACGGTGCAATTATAACGAGAGGAAGACGTCGTTAAGACGTTCGGTGCCGCTGGTTCAGCGGCGGAAACTTCTCGAGTATTGCTCGTTCAAAAGTTTATTAAGGTTAGCGAGAGCCTTGGAAAACTTGTTTTCCCTCTGTGACGTGGCCAACGCCGACGAAAACAATACTCGGCCGGAAGCTGTTGTCGCGCCGACCGAGCAACACGATTTCGCGCCGAACCTTTGAATCTTATTAGCCGGCTTCGCGAAAAGGCGTCCGCCTCCTCTGCTTTACCAGCCTGTTCCAATTCCTTTGAAAATACTCCGCTGGTCGGGCGCGAGGAAGCGGATCTTGCTGATGGCATTCGGCCTTTTCAAAGGACAGCCCACGGTCTGAGGAGTTGTCGCGAATATACAGGCTACGGTGACGATGATACTGTCACCAATCGGCTGATCTTATGTGCAAACACTGGCTGAAAATGTGGAACGATATTTCTTTGTTTGCGCGGGAATTTGTTTTTGAAAACACGCGCGCTTTTGTTTTCTTCTCGCGGATTTCGCAAGCTGGCTCGCTTCTTCGCGAATATGGGTGATCTACTTTTCTTTCAATAAAATTCCAATTTTCTTCGATTATTCTATGTAGGGATACTTTTGATCAGCGAATATAGGGAATAAAAGATGGTTCCAATATATATTTATTACGAGCTAAAAGGGGCTTAGAAGTAAAGTACGAAAGACTAGACTAATAACTGAACTATGATCACGCAACTAACACTCGTACGTCGACTCTTCAAACTCCGTAAGGACTACCCTAGGACAGCCTTTGCACACTCATTTAAACCTTGCTCTCTGTCTTCTTTCATACTCATGCTCTTTTTCTCTATCACGCATTTCTCATAGCCTCTTTCGCTCTTCACCTGTATTCCATACAGTCATAAATATCCCGTTCATCACTCCAGACGTCACTCTAAACATTTGGCCTGAACCCTAGGTTGCTGTTTATTGTCCATCATCAGGTGTTCCCTTGCATTCAGTCTTAAACCCTAGGATTCCTACATTCTATGCTCGGGTGATCTTGTCAGAAAGTCATTTCGATAAACGTTACTAATTTAGGAACGAAGATGCATATGCCAAAGCCTCGAATTAGGGATGTGACCACGCGCGAAGTTAATCTATTTATGAAATTAGCCACGAGTATATTCTCCCGAGCAGTTTGCACGGTATGTTGATCCAGTCATGCAGCATGGTATTCCACGCACCAAAAATCCTTTATTATATATGCCTTATCGCAGATCCTCTTCTTCTACTTACTTTACCATGCACGATCCTATCCTCATTCGCCGGTAAGCATCTTATTCTACGTGTCTCGTCATAAATCGACCTGTTCTACATGCCCCCGTCTTTCCTTCCTACTTATTCGACAAAATAGCGCCTTGTGTTCCTTATTATGGAAAAAGGCGTACGTGAGTAGTTCGCCGATCTTCGTACGTTGAAACACGTATCACGTATGCACATAATCATTCCATTTATCTCGTATTTTTCTTATCCGCGAAATTCGACCTCTCGCGATTCGAATTTTATCGACGAAGCTGAAATTTCTCGCGACACGAATTTCGATCGACGAAACTGATCGTTCTCATTTCCATGTTATTAATTCAATCGTGCATTATCGCTTGAATCGCTCCTCGTTGTAATTCCGCGAACGAGCGTGGAATTTTCGCGAATTATTGATTATCGGCAATTGTAATTTCCCTGAGAGGATCGTAATGTCAGTTGCTCGAGTGTCGCCAATTTATAGCGCTGTCAGGGAGATCAATTACACATAATCCCTGCTGACGAGCTGCTTACCCTTGGGACCGTAAGGGTAGCTTCGGACATCTAATCCTTTTACGGAGTTCCATCTAGACTCCAGGGAAACCTTTAAATCTTATAAAACATGAAAAACGGTTTTTACCTGTTTCCCGGTAATGAAAGTCCCTTAAGGGTGCAAGAAATTTTCTCTCCGCACGAAGGACCGTTCCTCCATTGCGAAACGTTAGACGGGAGAGATCGATTCGTAGAATTCGATTACGCGTTTCCCGCGTAACATTTGTCTCATTCCACTGCGAGGACTATGGAATCAGCGAGTTGAGACAATGAGGTAGAAATGATTTCATCTCTATCCGATTCTCGCGAAATGTAACGAAAGATTGGAGAAAACTCGGTTCGAAGGCGTACCACGATCATAAGTAGTTTCCGCAGCACAAACGGAAGTTTCAGCTTTTAGCTGACCAAATGATTGGCGGAAGAAACTAGTTTCCGGTTTAAAAGAGTTTCAGGGTTTCAGCTTTCGCACGCTGCGCACGTTCTAGCGATTGTTTTCACCGCGATGTGAAATAATAAAACGGGAAAGAAGCGCAACTGACGCTTCGAACGGATGACTCAGAACTATTTTTGATAGTTCCCACAACACCCCGTTCTCGTTTGCGGTGGCAGCTGAGAAGCTTATTTAAGCTGACAGGGCCATCGAATAGAACGTAGTCGAGAATATCGCGTTTCCTTCCTTGTTCCATGGTAATTCCATTACCGCGTACTGATTGAGCGACTGTGTCCTAATTACTTTATTTTCGATATTAAACAGCGATATTGGTACGGTCTATCTTCTATATAAATAAATAACAAGACGATACAAATATTTACACGTTTGTAGGGATACTTTTGATGAACGCACCTCGACCGACGACGATTAGGCGTGATTCAACGTAAACACGGACCAAAGTGTGGATGTGAAGACGGATCGCGTGTCGGGCAAGTGCAAGTTACGAGTATTTACAAGTTCCACCATGCGATTTTACATGTGAGTATCAGCTTATAGCATATAATATATATATAGCATGTAGGAATATACTTTGATTGGCAAATATAGGAAATAATAGATGTTGCTTAATTCCAATATATTATTTATTACGAGCTAAAAGAGACTTAGGAGTAAAGTATAAGCTAAAAGACTAGACTAATAACTGAACTATGACACTCATACATCGATTCTTCTTCAAACTCCCTATAGGACTGACTGACTTAGGACAACCTTTGTATCCTCATTTAAATCTTGCACTCTGCCTTCTTTCGTACTCATGTTCTCTCTTTCAATCACGCATTTCTCATAGCCTCGCTCTTGGTGGCTCACATACCCTAATACGTGCACGCCGGCGCTGATTTTTGTGTTTTTCATTGTGGGGCGGCGTGCGTAGCCATTCATTGCTTGAAGACGGGAGCGTAAGCTACCGGTAGTACACGCCGCCTGACTGTGAGCTACCGGTCGTGCACGCCGCCTGAGCGTGAGCCACCGGTGGTGCACGCCGCCTGAGTATGAGCTACCGGTGGTGCACGCGTACGTGAACGTACTAAATACTCAGGCGCCTTTCGCTCTTCACTGGCATTCCACACAGTCATAAATATCTCGTTTATCGGATCCTTGCACGCGGTCACTCATCCTTCTACGTGTACTCCAGACGTCAGTCTAAACATTCGGCCTGAACCCTAGGCAGCTGTTTATTGCCCGTCATCAGCTAGGTAGGCCCAACTGTTCCTTTGCATTCACTCTCACATCCCAACATATCCTTTGAACTCCAACCTTTGGAGAATACAAAGGAAACAGGGAAAAATGACCACAGTGGATGCTAATATTCAGCAGGCAGCTATAAGTCGAGACAGACTGAGAAACCCTGTTCTCCATTCTCGCGTACCTGCCAGAAAACCGATAATTCATTTCAGACTAGAATATATTCGACGGAAATGAATTTTCCTTTTGCTAATCGCGATAAAAAGCAGGCAATGAAATAAAACAAGCACGGTCGTTGCAGACCGGTGCCAAGTGCTAATTGCAAGAATTAAATGAAACTTTAGTCCATAATGCTTCACTCGGGAATTCTCTAGCAATTCCATTTGCATCATAATAGGGCCAATCCTAGCATTTTGCTCCGAGTCTGGTTAACCGAACACCTTTACGTGTCTGTCCTATCGCCTTTCTACTACTGAATTTCAGGGGATCGAAGCGGGTTTGGCCAGCCGCCCGAAGCTCAGGGGTTAAATTCCAATAAACGAGCTTGTACGTGTTAGCACGCTAATACTAACGAGTAGTCCGCCCATTTTTACCCAACCGCGATCCCTTTTCGGGATCAGGTGACGAGTGCTCGTTACTCCGTCACGTTTCTCGCATAGGCAGACCACTCTCGTTCTCTACCGATTCGATCGAGATATCGAATCTCGAAGTACTCTGGTAATTTTAAATATTCCATCGATAGGGTCAAATAATTGACTTCGATAATTTCACCTTGACGAGGGCGTGTTTTTCTAACGAGAAGTGCGAGATATCAGTGTTCATGACGGAACAGATCCATAGTAACTCTTCAAATGTTAAGACCTTTTATACGCTCTGGCCTTGAGACGTTCAAGGTTTATCGTAGCCACTTAATGGTGAAAGTTTGGGAAAGTCGCAGTGCTGACCTTCCGAACGTTAAGGGTGAGATTGCTATCGACCCAGATTCACTCCTCAACATCGGTGGGCCTCGGTAATGAGGTCCACATAGCGAGGACGACCCTGTCAGAAGGCGAATGGGACGGAAGAATACAGCAGAAACCATAGTAATAGTAGACTAATTTTATCAGAGATAATCGTACACTATTAATTCAAAAAGTCTTATCATTCAAAAGTACGTTGAATATATCCGACAAAATCCACCTGATCTTATTCCTTAAACACGCCTTGACCCCCTACAATAATTAATAATATAACTGGAATATACAAAGTTTAGCTTTCGCCATATGAGCTTTCCAACATTCGCTATTCTTACACTCGCTGTTTTCACACTTCCTATTCCAAAAGTGACTTTACTCTATCATTCGTTGTTTTACACTGTCTATTCCAAACTGAACTGCACGCACCCTCAATCGGTCATTTCCCACACACCCTAATTCTTCAAGCGTATACCAAAATTTACTCTCTTCGAGATTGCCATAAATATTCCTTCCACTCGATCTTCTCGTTATCCACAACCTTTCATGCGCACTGTCACTTTCGTCTTTGCATGCGCACTCATAGATATTAGCCTAAACGCTCGGGCCGAATCGAGGCTTTATTGTCACTCGTTTATTGTCAAGCGTTTCCATGCATTCGCTTAAACCTAAGTCTTCATTCTTCTATTACTATATTCCTTAAGTACTAAAATATCCTATAATATGTTTATTACGAGGTAGAGTAAAATTGAAGCAATACTGCACACATCTGTCTTCTAAATCCTGTACGACTGTTCTCCAGGCTTCTTTACAGCCTCCTTTTATTCCCTTACACGAACACACTACCAACTTGTATAACGTATACCAAAAATTCCACATGCATTCGAAGAACTCGTCCGTCTTTTTCACCTGATCTAACGTAAATATTCGCTCGATCCGCTCGGCA
>NW_016908212.1:603536-610761 GCF_001483705.2 Eufriesea mexicana | reverse complement strand
GCATTAACACCGATTTTTATTCCAAATATTCTCGCTACTGCGTATAATTGCGGGGCATCAACGGAGACAAAGTAAATTGACAAAGGCGAAAGCAATACGCGCCGAAAAGCTCGCGAATTTTTGTCGCGGCACGCCCGTTGCGGAATTTCAGACAGCGCGATCCGAAGATCGACGCGAGGATCGAGAATGAAATATCGCCGCGTGTTGGCCGCATACGTATCGACGTAACGTTCCGCGGGGAATGGAAAGCAGAGACAACGTCGGGAGAAATGCAGGAAGCGTAGTGATAGCACGCTTTTCCGGGATAAAGTGGCGGCTTAATGGATTCGCTAACGCGACCACCGGTTCAGATGTAAATGGGATTCGCCGTTTCTTTGATGAACGCTCCTTCCCGTGACAAACGACCGAACGATGATTCTTTCTTGCCGTAGGGTACTTAAAATGTACTTGCGGATTTCTGAACGAACGATAGTTAATGGAATGCGAAGAACGGAGTGTAGTACTGTCCGCCTGTGCGCGAGGCGTTTTCGCGCTAATAGCGTGTTCGGGGTAGTCTTAGAGACGTTATTTGGGGTAGTGGGTATGAGGGAATTTTTCCGTTTCGTCCAACGATTACTGGTATTTGGATTAGTGGTATTTAGACGTGAAGCATTCCCGAGAACGTTCTTGGTTATATTCCTAAAGCACGTGCCGAGAAATGCTGAATATCCGATACCATTCTGGAAATTCATTTGGAACGTTGAAGGAAAAGGAAAGGGGATGTTTACTAATTGAGAGAGAATTTATGGATTTATGTCTATAATCGATAGACAAATTTCTTTGCTAATGAACTGCGAAGTGTCAGAAATTTCTTGTTCACGGTCTTGTAGGATATTTTTAGAGTTTATTAGGGTGCGATGATCGAAGTGTTCCCTACAGTATGCCAGGTCTAGAGGACTCCTTGGGATCTAGCTGCCAGATGGGTCGTAGGAGGTCGGGGCCAGGCCACGTGAGCTGACTTCGAGCAACCACTGCTTTTCCCCGTGAGAGTGACCCTTCGGAGGGCCTACCCCGGTAGGAGGAGTCTCCTTCACCCCTGATTTTGGCGTGGAGGAGTATTCTCCTCCTTCAGGGGAGGCGTTTTCCTTCCGGACGGGCTTAAAAGGGCCCATTCTGGAAGATAGAGGCAGTTCGAGAGATACAGAGTCAGTTATAGAACGAGTGATAGTTAACAGTTGTTAAAATAGTTAGTTCAAGAGATAAAGAGTTAGTTATAGAACGAGAAACAGTTGATAGTTGTTACGATAGTCAGTTCAAGAGATACAGACTCAATTATAGAACGAGTGACAGTTGACAGTTGTTAAAATAGCCAGTTCGAGGGATACAGAGTTAGTTATAGGACGAGTGACAGTTGACAGTTGCTAAGGTAGTTCGAGAGATGCAGAGTTAGTTATAAAACGAGTGACAATTGACAGTTGTTAAGATAGTCAGTTCTAGAGATACAGAGTTACTTATAGAACGAGTGATAGTTAACAATTGTTAAGATAGTCAGTTCAAGGGATACAGAGTCAATTATAGAACGAGTGACAGTTGACAGTTGTTAAAATAGCCAGTTCGAGGGATACAGAGTTAGTTATAGGACGAGTGACAGTTGACAGTTGCTAAGGTAGTTCGAGAGATGCAGAGTTAGTTATAAAACGAGTGACAATTGACAGTTGTTAAGATAGTCAGTTCTAGAGATACAGAGTTACTTATAGAACGAGTGATAGTTAACAATTGTTAAGATAGTCAGTTCAAGGGATACAGAGTCAATTATAGAACGAGTGACAGTTGACAGTTGTTAAAATAGCCAGTTCGAGGGATACAGAGTTAGTTATAGGACGAGTGACAGTTGACAGTTGTTAAAATAGCCAGTTCGAGGGATACAGAGTTAGTTATAGGACGAGTGACAGTTGACAGTTGCTAAGGTAGTTCAAGAGATACAAAGCTAGTTATAAAACGAGTGACAGTTAGATAGTCGCTGAGTCAGCCAATTAAAGTCAATTCCAGTCCAGCTTTAAGTCAGTCCTTAATCAGCGAAAATTTATGTCGAAGTACTCTCCAGCGTCGTAGTGACTCTACAGCCTTAATTATATTTTTAAAGCAGCATTACTAATTTACTCGTCTCATCTTAAAAAATTCTCTTTCACGAATATACCGAAATCCTAAGCGTTCCAAAACACGCGTTCCATTGTGCGAGCAAATAGAACATTCGGTCGATATCGAATCGGCAGGGGAGCATTAAATAACAACTTGCGCGCTAGTTTTCGCACCTCGCCTAGAAATAACATTTTATAATTATTGAACGTGGAAAAAAAAGAGAGCAAGAGCGAAACGAAAACAATGGAAACAGTTTCGCTGCCGCTCCCAACCAATTTAACTTTCGGTGAACCGAAAATCGGTCGACGAATGTCGAAATCGCTGCGGACGCAATCAATAAAAGCGTTGAATATTAGCAGTTTCAAACCGCTGAAAAATATATAGATTAAACCCGCTATTCGATACGTTGAATCAATTTATAAAGAACGGCAAGAGTGAACGAATCGTTTGAATTATATCGCGTGGCGAATTTGTTATGCAGAACCGTGAATGATCGACAACGCGGGTGACAGATAGGAGTTCGACATAGCTCCCGAACAGCGAGCGGTATTTGATCATGGCTAGATATAAATGACGGAAAGCACTTTAATCCAGATCCCTCCATTTTTCATTTCTGTATCGAGACAGTCACCGATTGAAATTATACAGAGCGTTGCAAAAACAAATGCACCAACTTCAGATATACATCATGCGCTTTTGAAAGTCGAAGAAAGATCGTCGGAGGATATGTGGGTCAAGAAATTTTCTTCTTCAGAGAAGAACATCTCGTTCTGTCACTTCGTCGAAGAAATTGCGCTTGAAAATTACTTCTTGTACCTGCGTGCACGTTTCATTTAACCCGATGCACATCGACCCCGATACCGCGTTAGTCCGTCAAAATTACAGGTACTGTAAAAATATTGTAACAGTATTTGGGATTCTGCACTGAACGGACTTTCTTGCGAAACTTCATCTAGAAGAGAAACAAGAAACTTCATCGATAAGTTCGCCAAGGAAGCATTCCCTTAATACCGTTACGTTCTTTCTTTCTATAGAGGAATGAAACCCCTCGTACAAGTTGTTACAGTTCGTGTATTAATGTTACATCGATAACGAAATTTAATTCAATTCCTCGGTCGTGTCATAAAACGCGAAAGGTGATATGTTAACCCTTTGCACTCGACAGGTGACCGTCTGTCACCATTAGATAAAATTTCGAAGATCGATATTAATTAATATATCAAATTTAAGATAATATAACGGTGTGCGAGCTATCGAAATCAAATAATTCTACGTATTAATTATTATACGATTTCTTATTTATTACAGAAAGAAATATCGCCAGCTTTATAGCAGAAAATCTTTGAACTCCTACTCATCTTTAGCCAAAAGATCGTTGAGTGCAATGGGTTAAAAATACGTAAACGCGGAAAAAGGGAAAATAAATAAAAATGGGAGAATAAAATATGTAATTAATTTGAACAATTTTATTTCGTCCGAAGCATACGGCAGGTAACAATACAATTTCGCGAGTGATCATAACCATCCCGTGTCACGAAAGTATCGAGACAAATTTAATCGTAATAACTTACAACCCCCTGGTTATCATTTGAGACAGTCATTACCAAACTTAACGGAGTGTTTAACAAACGATGAAAGTATTTCCAAAATATAAATGTACTTACACCTCGTGCAAGGTACACAAACGGTTACCCCGAGAACCATAACGAGCACGTGTCGAAACCGTACACCCGCGTACACCCCCTCGTCGCAAATTCACGAGAAAATATCGAACGTCCCTTCCGGCCCGGGACATTCCGCGTCGCTCCCTCGATGTTAACTATCCCGCTGGAATTTTACACGTCGCAACGACCGGGAGACGCGTCGCGAATCCCAGGCGTTCCCGGCACGGTTCTCGTCGCTATGGAAAAAATTCCCTGTCGTTATTTCGCTTCCGCGAGGGGTAAGTCGAATTGGGACTTTTCGCCGCCGCGGATTGGGGCCGATAACGGCCACTCGTCGACGCTCGTGGGTAGAAACGTAGTGAAACGTAGTGAAACGTAGTCACATCCGGCAGAGAATCACGTGTTTACATGAATTTATCCGACGGCGTGCGGCGAATTTGCCGGTTTTATATTTAACCGCGCTATCGTGACTGCTAAATGCAAAATCCAGCCCCGCGAGGTTTTATCGGGCATTCCTCGCACGTTCCACGCAGCCCAGACCGCCTGAATTTCCATCGATTCCACCACTAAGAGGCTAGATACACGGGTTCCTCGACGTTTGTGATTTATCCCGCTCGTCCACGACATTCGAATTGTCGTCGGCGCGTGACATTAATAACACTGTCCGAGAAATTTTAACTTTTCTCCTGATTTCTAATATCCAGTTTTAATAATTTTTCTTTTTTCAGATTTTATTATCATTTGACGATTCGAATATTTCGTATAATATTCGAACGTTTCATCGTTGGGTTCTTTATGTCTCACCGTTGGATTGTTTATTCCATTTAATTGATAATTATGGTTTACATTTGTTTTGCTTTAATTATGTTTTACTAATCTTACTAATCTTTTTCTTTTCAGCTTTTCAGCTTTTCAATACGTCGTTGGACGACGCGGGATGCGTGCGTTTAGACCTAAATAGACTTAAGTAGTTATAAGATAGCTGCCTAGACTAAGTCTCATGTGCGCGCTATCTGTTCAAAACTACCTAACTTGGAGCGAAACATATCAATTCTCTTATCCCCATCGTTTACCAAATAGAACATAATTGTTCTCGCGATAATAGCAATCATTCTTAAGTACCGACTAGCCTACGCGACGTACTCTCGTGTACTCGACAACTCCGCGCCTCGTAAATCATTCTCACGACTCGTCGCCGACACTCATTTCTGCCACTGTCAATTTCGTCATGCATCGAGATCTTTGGTGGCCCTCGGGCTGGTGAGGCATCTGGAGTAATACGGGGGTCCGTCGACCTTAGTCGTCCTGGGTGCCAATCCGTGCACACGACCGGGGGATGGGCCTTGCAGTCGGAATCATTGCAAGAACGTGCCTGCCTGCCCCTCTAGCACTTGGCGGCTATGTGGTTATGTTTGCATAGAGCCGGGGTATGGAGCATGCGCGTGATTCCGACTGTTAGGCCTCGCATAGGACCCTCGGATTGCTTCTGGGCGTTTCGCTGGTTCGTTGGCTGTCTTGGGTCATCGAGAAAGCCATGACGAGGTCGGCGGTGGCAGGGTGGGCAAGGCCCGATCGGGAGGGTGCTGAGGTGTGAAGTTGCTTGTACACGGGAGTGCGTCGTGCAGGACTAGTCGGTCTTTCGAATAATCGCGAAGTTCCCTTTGTAAGACACGAAATATAATAAAGTGTCAGCAGAGACACTTTAACTTAATTCGCTCCAAGTTAGATTAGGGTACCTTTGATACAGGTAGCGCCAGTAGGATGCGCCACTAGGGCGCATGTCGGGTCCCGATGCGTAGCTACGTGGTGGGACCTGGTAATTGATATCGTTTTCCAAAGATTTTTCTTTGCAAAACGATACCAAGCTAAGAGCTACGCACAAAGTTGAAGATATTTGTAATCACTAGTAGAATTTCAATATTTCCCTTGAATATTTAAACATTTCTGAGGTTCCGAAAGTTATGTCCATAGAAATCTTGGAAATGTCATTTCTTTTAATCGGTAGGCGTTATATCTCCATTCAAGTTATGTATTCCTAACACAAAACCGTAAAATCAGCTGAAAATTTCTCGCCGAGACTGCCAAAGTTGTGCCCAAGGAATTCACGAAAATGACGTTATGCAAATGTAAAAAATGTATAAATAGTCGAATTCATTATTAATAAGATATTAATATCATGAATAATAAATTATGCACAGCGTGAATTTATAACAAAAGTAAAAAATTAATAAATTATCGGTCATTACTTGAATCTATAACGTACTAATGTTAAAATGTATCTACAATTTGTAAAAGGGATTATAAATTATTACACTTATCGCTAATAAGAAGTTGCCCACAACGTAAATTTATAATACAAATAAAAAATTACAAAATTATTGGTTATTACTAGTACACATAACTTATTTGTGTTAAAGTGTTTAAAATTAGCAATGTATAATTTGAAGAAAGTTAATAAATTGCTAGACTTGTCGTTAATAACAAATTAATATTGCTAGTGACAAATTCTTTATAACGTATATTAAAGATAAAAGTCAAAGATATTAATAAATTATCGGTTATTACCTGATAAATATCATATCAATGTTAAAATGTGCCTATAATTTGGAAAAGGTTTATAAATTAATACACTCATTGTTAATAACAAATTGTTCACAACGTAAATTTACCATACAAGTGGAAAAATTACTAAATTATAGGCTATTACTAGTATATATAACATATTTGCGTGAAAATGTATCTATAATTGGCAAAAAGTAAATAAATTACTACATTTATTGTTAATAACAAATATTTTGCAACGTATGTTAACGATAAAAGTAAAAAAAGTTAATAAATTATTGGCTACTACCTAAACAAACAACGTATTCGTGATAAAATGTATTCGTAACTTACAAAAAGCTTATAAATTAATAAATTTATTGTCAATAGCAAATTAAAGTTGTCGATAACAAATAGTTTGTAACGTATATTAACGATAAAAGTCAAAAAAGTTAATAAATTATTAGTTACTACTTAAATAAACAACGTATTTGTGTTAGAATATATTCATAACTTACAAAAAGCTAATAAATTAATAAATTTATTGTTAATAACAAATTAAAATCGTTGGTAACAAATAGTTTTCAACGTATATTAACGATAAAAGTAAAAAAAGTTAATAAATTATTAGTTATTAGAGCGAAAAAGTAACTTTTAAAGAAATCGGTAAAGTTCGGAAATTTTCGCCGATTTTCGGCCGGCCGCCGCTATATAAGGGGCCCGCGTGCAGGCTCGAGCCAGTTGTTGCTTCGACTTCGGAAGGACCGCGTTAATATTCTTTCTTTTTGTTTCAGGTTTTAATTATTTCTTCTTTCAGATTCTATTTCTTTTATTCTAGATTTCATTGTTTGTGCATTCAAGTGTTTTGTACACTATGCGAATGCTTCGTCGTTGGTTTATTT
>NW_016908212.1:443656-600280 GCF_001483705.2 Eufriesea mexicana | reverse complement strand
TGTTTGATATTCTACATCGATACTTTAGCATATGGCTATTTCAAAGACGCAGCATTTTCCCGCGTGAAAAATGCACAGATTGTCTAGCGTCAGTTATCTTCAGTTCCGCGCCAAATGAACATACAGGTAACAAATAGTGGAATAATTTTGTACGTCAAAGTGAAATATTAAAGATTTCCACCAAACGTTTCATAAAGTAGTGATATTGCTAATTAAAGTTTTAATTGCTACAACAGAGGATATATATATTTAAGAACCATAACGCGACGTGTCGGGTATTAGCTGGCGATACTGCAGTTGTAGGTTACGTTTGTAACATTATCGCAATATTTACGAATAAGATACAGCAAAAGTTTAAAAAATTGTGAGAAATTTACGAAGTTTAGGATTACTAACTGTGAACATTTCTTCGGTGCTAATATATCATGTGTAAAAAAAGTGATCTGACATAGTGAAAATTTTATAACGTTACATGCATGAAATGAAGTAGTGTAAGTGCGGATCGTGTAATACTATCGCACAGTCCCCAAATATCGACTGTAGTAGATTCTAGATCTTGATTGTCCAGTAATATATTTGAGCATTTTTACTCTGAATAGGCAGCTTATTAACAGTTTTTCCAATTTTCTTTAATCTTGACGTTCAATTGCGAAGTAGCTACATATTATTGCTTATACATTCTAAACTTCGATTGTGGATTAAGATATTTCATTACTCCTGAATAAAATAGATTGTTTTCCAACCAGTAGGGCAATTATTTTACGATTGAAGGTGCATATATGAAACAAAGGTAGGGAAAAGCAAGTGCCTGAGAAATCGTTCTACACAGTTTACTTTCCTCGTCTATATTTCTGAAATTAGGTTTTCCGGTTAGGTTTTTTCCATACAACAGCGCAGAGTGATTTCTTCTTTAACGGGATTGGAAATTTTTTTTCGGATTCGAGCGTGCGTTTTCGAGAAATAGTGCCGGAAGTGTCAGTGGCTATCAGTTCGTGCTGCGCAATATACTTTTTTGCCTTCTAGTTTTTGAATTAGGCTTTTTGAGTCGGATTTTTTCACTGATTCGCGTAGAGCGATTTTTTCCTTGACGGGATTGAATATTTTTTTTCGGATTCGAGCGTGCGTTTTCGAGAAATAGTACCGGAAGTGTCAGTGGCTATCAGTTCGTGCTGCGCAATATACTTTTTTGCCTTCTAGTTTTTGAATTAGGCTTTTTGAGTCGGATTTTTTCACTGATTCGCGTAGAGCGATTTCTTCCTTGACGGGATTGAATATTTTTTTTCGGATTCGAGCGTGCGTTTTCGAGAAATAGTGCCGGAAGTGTCAGTGGCTATCAGTTCGTGCTGCGCAATATACTTTTTTGCCTTCTAGTTTTTGAATTAGGCTTTTTGAGTCGGATTTTTTCACTGATTCGCGTAGAGCGATTTTTTCCTTAACGGGATTGGATATTTCTTTTCGGATTCGATCTTGCGTTTTCGAGAAATAGTGCCGGAAGTGACAGTGGCTATCAGTTCGTGCTGCGCAATATACTTTTTTGCCTTCTAGTTTTTGAATTAGGCTTTTTGTTTCGGATTTTTCCACTGATTCGTATAGAGTGATTTTTTCCTTAACGGGATTGGATATTTTTTTTCGAATCCGAGCGTGCATTTTTGAGAAATAGTGCCGGAAGTGTCAGTGGCTATCAGTTCGTGCTGCGTAATATACTTTTTTGCCTTCTAGTTTTTGAATTAGGCTTTTTGTTTCGGATTTTTCCACTGATTCGTGTAGAGTGATTTTTTCCTTAACGGGATTGGATATTTTTTTTCGAATCCGAGCGTGCATTTTCGAGAAATAGTGCCGGAAGTGTCAGTGGCTATCAGTTCGTGCTGCGCAATATACTTTTTTGCCTTCTAGTTTTTGAATTAGGCTTTTTGAGTCGGATTTTTTCACTGATTCGCGTAGAGCGATTTTTTCCTTAACTGGATTGAATATTTTTTTTCGGATTCGAGCGTGCGTTTTTGAGAAATAGTGCCGGAAGTGTCAGTGGCTATCAGTTCGTGCTGCGTAATATACTTTTTTGCCTTCTAGTTTTTGAATTAGGCTTTTTGTTTCGGATTTTTCCACTGATTCGTGTAGAGTGATTTTTTCCTTAACGGGATTGAATATTTTTTTTCGGATTCGAGCGTGCGTTTTCGAGAAATAGTGCCGGAAGTGTCAGTGGCTATCAGTTCGTGCTGCGCAATATACTTTTTTGCCTTCTAGTTTTTGAATTAGGCTTTTTGTTTCGGATTTTTCCACTGATTCGTGTAGAGTGATTTTTTCCTTAACGGGATTGGATATTTTTTTTCGAATCCGAGCGTGCATTTTCGAGAAATAGTGCCGGAAGTGTCAGTGGCTATCAGTTCGTGCTGCGTAATATACTTTTTTGCCTTCTAGTTTTTGAATTAGGCTTTTTGTTTCGGATTTTTCCACTAATTCGTGTAGAGTGATTCTTCCTTTAACGCGATTGGATATTTTTTTTCGGTTTCGAGCGTGCCTGCATCACGCAATGAAATGTACGCTTTGTGTTAGCATAGCCATCAGTTTCATGGTTTAAGTAAAATAATAAATCAACAGGTCGCATGTTTAAGTGCTGAAAATAAGAGTAGAGAACAAAATCGGAAATATCAATAGATTAAAGGATGGAGATAGAAGTCATATTTGGAAATTTAAAGTGTCCTACACAATATGGTGTTAAGGTTTGTATCAATATAGAATGAAAGAATTAAGAAATGTAGAAAACTGCAAACAAGATTGTTGAACAATGTGTAATTACATTATCTGATAATTTCAATCGTAGGGAAGGTATTGTTACTTGTACCAACCTGTATATCAAGTCATGAAATATGGATAAAATTAAGCAATGTCTACGAGGAAAATTCGGAACAGCAAAGATATTCTATTACAGAGGAATTTTTCATGGGCAAATGTAAATTTAAACTTGATATAAGTAACGCACATTAAGTGACTGTCAAGTAAGTTTTCAAATTACATGGATTAGAATGTAAGATTATATATATTATAACTAAAATCTTAATTACATTGCCACACAGGTATCATCTACATGCAAGTATCAGGAAGTTAATGCAGAAAGAAGAGTAGAGAATAAATGATTTCATATCTCAACAGATTGCCAAGGAAATAAAGGAAAAAGCTGATCAAAATGAAACTGTAGTCTTCAAAGCTCTGGAGAAGAGGTGTTTCAAGTGCAAATCCACTAGACATCTTGTATGTACATGTTGGAGAAACAATTAAGGTAACAAAGAAATTACAGGTTTCAGTTTTGAAAGATTAAGATAAAAATCAGAAAAATTTCTAGGATTAGGAAGAAAAAACAAGAATTCAGAAGTGTACTCTCCATGTGGGACATGTAAGAAGTTTAATTATTTGGAAAAAATCATTTGGACTGTTATTTTAAAAGCATAATGGAAAGAAAATGAGATCAAGTAGAAAAGAAGAAAGTGTGCTTCTTGAGAGAGAGCAATAGACAAAACAATGGATTTTGGACTCTAGAACAACCAGTCATATGGTGAACAACCTAGAATAGGAAAAAATAAGAACAGAAATTGGATCAGCAAAGAGAAACATTTTCTTGGAAACTATAGAGAAAGCCAAAGTTGAGTTAGATAGCTGTATATTTGAAAATATTCTATATCAAGTTTCAAACTTGAGACAGAATTTAATGTCAATTCATTTGATAACTTAAAATGAAGGTAAAATAATGTTCTTGAAACATAATGTAATAGTTTATGTGATGAAAAGGAAAAATACAGGCAAGAGCATTACTAGAAGAGAGGAACAAGAAGCTGGTAGTTGTATAGAAAGTTTGGCCATCCATATATGGGGAACATGAAAGAGTTGACCAAGAAAGCCTTGAGAATAAAATTAACGAAAACAGTACTAAGGGCAAGAATTTGAGAATGCAGGATACTTTTTCTATGCAGAGCAATTGAAGACACCATTTTGAGAGCCAAAAACAAAGGGAGAAAGGAAGCTAGAAATTGAACATTCTGATATATGTGTGGGCCTATAAGAACTAGAGACATGGAACAGAAATAGGTATGTGATGACAGTCTTAGATTTTACTAATTTTGAGGATTTTTCTTATGGAATCAAATACTTAGCATTACGAAGATTGTAAAAGTATTTTGCAGCAGCAGAAGTAAAGTGGAACGCAGACTTAGATGCGATAATGGAAGCAGGAAAGTTTACCAGTCGAGAATTCAAGAATTGGTACAGACAGAAAGTTATTGTACTGGATTATACGACACTGTATACACCTCAACTGAATGGAAAGACTTAATCGAATATTACTCAATAAAACACGAGCACTTCTGTATGACTGGAATAGAAAAGAAATTGTGCATGGAAGCTGTGTATTTTGCAACTTATTTACAGAATAAAAGTTCTGCAACAGCAATGAATATAATTGCATATAGAAAGTGAGTAGGAGAAAGATTTCACATATGAATTACATGTTTTTTGAGAAACTAATATTCTTCGAAATCTGAGAGTAATACAGCAATTTTGTTTGCAGATACGTTTCAAGAAAAGTAAACTCTGCAAAAACTACACAATGAATATTACAGATTAAGTTTTGTTTCATACAGTATAGTTAAATAAATGATACATTATAATCTTTGTATTAAGAGTTTAGTTCATTTTAATACTAGAATTACTAAAGCGACCTAGTGCATAAAATATTGTAAATTTATAGTTGCTTTTGGCCAAAGTTAGTATTGATTTCATTCAGATAGGAAGGTAATTATACATACTTACTTATTTCTTTTATGCATCTGACGCCTTTAGTAATTCTGGATAGATTAATTCCTTTTTAATTAATTCATTTATAATAATTATTGCAGACAGGGTGTGAACTAATAGCGAAGGCATTGATACCTTCTCAATAATTATTATCTTTTAAACAATCAATTTATAAATTTCATGCATACATCATAAAAAGAATATCCTCGGGCATCTTCTCATACATTTTTGCTCACGTTGTACTTCTAGTTTAGTCCATTATTTAACATTTTCTCAAATGATCATAATCGTTGGTACGAAATCACGTACGCCTTCGATTAATTATTAATAACAAATTAATTAGCATCAAATTATTCCTGAAAATGTCAGAAGAATGCTGCCTATAGTTTCAACTTTGCGATGCCACTAAAAAAATTCATGAATTAATTACTGAAACGCAGGATTTGAGAATTTACTACTGCTGAATTAATTTATTACGATAATAACCGATTCAAATTCAAGCGCCTTCGATCAGCGCCATCTATGATTTGGGCTCAAAAATCAAGAAAGTAATAGGAATATAGAATAGGCAAGGAGGTCGGCAGTGAGCTGGTCACGTGACAGACAATGACAGAGAGGGGATAGAAAAGGATAAAATGGCTCCGGCAGTGAAAAATTATTAATTACTCAATTTCCGTAATTAATTTATGAACTTTTATAATTCCATCGTAAAGGCGCAGCCTTGGCGAACTTTCCAATATAACTTTTGATATAAATTTGTTCCTATTTAAACAATTATTAATTATTATTCTACCGAGTGTTTGAATTGTTATCGAAGACGCCATTGGTTTTTCATTAATTACTATCCTTTACGCAATTAATTTATGAAACTTTATGCACTCATTATAAAAACAATGTTCTTGCAAATCTTCTCATATAACTTTTGATCACATTTTGCTTCTAGTTTCGTTTAGTATTAAATATTTTCACGAAAGATCGTGATGGCCGCCGTTACGAAATCGTAGACGCCATTAAGCAAAAATTAATAACTAACAATTTAAAGTTAAATTCCTTACGAAAATTATATAAGAATGTAGCCTGAAGTTCCAGCTTTGCAATGAAATTATAAAAGTTCATAAATTAATTACGGAAATTGAGTAATTAATAATTTTTCACTGCCGGAGCCATTCTATCCTTTTCTATCCCCTCTGTCATTGTCTGTCACGTGACCTGCTCACCGCCAACCTCCTTGCCTATTCTATATTCCTATTACTTTCTTGATTTTTGAGCCCAAATCATAGATGGCGCTGATCGAGTTTCGCATGAATTTGCATCGGTTACTAACTTTGGTTACGTACTTCTGATACATTTTATTGTTGAATGGTAATTGTATGGTTGATATTTTCGAGTGTAAATGGCGACTGAATTTGTACCTGGAGAAAATGCTGAAATATTGCGGGAATAATGGAAACAAAGGATACCTAGGGTGAGTAATGTGAAAAGGAATGTGTGTGGGTTGTGCATGCTGAGCAAAAGAATAAATCAACAGGTTATGTACAGCTAACAGAATGTGGGCCACGTGTTTGAGTGCGGAAAATAAAATTCGAGAAGGAAACTACAAGTATAAATAGATGATAAGATCAAGGTGGATACTATATTTGGAAATTTACATTGGTTTTCATGCCATAACCTCAAGGTTTGTATGAACGTACAATGAAAGAACCAAGAAATATAGAAAAGTACTAACAGGATTGGTTAATAAACAATGCGTAGGTACAAAATCTGATAATTTCAACCAGAGGGGACGAATTTGTGTATCAACCTTATGTCAAGTGATGAAATATGGGTAAAATTCAGCAATATCTATGAGAATGATAAGAACAGCAAAGATATTCTGTTACAGAGGAATTTTTCATGTATAAATGTAAATTTGAACATAATATTGTAACCCGCATTGCGTGTCAGACAGGTAAGTTTCCAAATTACAGTTTTAGGGAGTAAAATAGAAAAAACAATGCTTATAACTAAAATCTTACATATGTTCTAGAACGTGTATTTGCAAATGCCTTGGAGTTAACACACAAAGAAGAAAAAGGAATAGATAATTTCAAAACTGAACTGACTGCCAAGGAAGTAAGAGGAAAACCAGATCTGTAATCTTTAAACCTCAGGAGAGGAGATGTTTCAAGTACCATTCTGCTAAACATCTTGCATGTGCATGTTGGAAAAACAACAAAGGTAATAAAGAAATTGAATGTTATAGTTGAGGCAGATTAGAATGAAAATCAGTAAAATTTCTAGGATTAGGAAGAGAAGACAAGGTTTAAGAAGTGTACTCTCCACATGGGACTTGCAAGGAGTCCAATTATTTGGAAGAAATCATTTGGAATGTTTTTTTGAAAACATAAAGCAAAGAAAAGGAAATCAGGATAAAAAAAAGAACACGTGCTTCTTGACAGAGAACGATGGAATAGAATAATAGATTTCCGACTCCAGAACAACAAGCCATGGTTGATAAACTAGAATATTTTAAAAACAGGAACAAATAGGAGTGGAATTTGGATCAATGTAAAGAAATATTTCTATGGAAGCTAAAGCGAAATTTAGAATAGAGCCAGATACTTGAATATTGTTTGTGTGTTCCATACTTGAGACAGAATATGTATTGTCAGTAAATCTGATAACTGGAGATGGTAGTGAAGTAATGTTCAAGCAATATGAAGTAATAGTTCATAAAAACGAAGTAGAAATATTCTTATTGAATGTGTGTAATTATGGACTTTATACTAATAGAGAGGAACAAGAGGCTGGTAGAGTGACACAGAAAATTGGGGAATCTATATATAGGGAATATGGAAGAGTTGTCTGAGAAAGTATTAGAAATGAAATTAACAAAAAGAGTATTAAAGACAGGAATTGAAGAATGCAAGATGTTTTTATGAATCAAAGCAATCGAAGATTCCATTTAGAGGAACAAGAACATGATTGAAAAGCCAGTTGGAGACAAAATATTCTGATTTATGTTAGCTTATACAGCCAGAGACATGGGACAGAGATAGGTATGTGATGACAGTCTTAGATTTTACTAATTTTGTTAGGATTTTTCTTATGGAATCAAATACTTAGCATTACAGAGATTCTAAAAGTATGTTGCAGCAGCTGAAGTAAAGTGGAACACACACTTAAATGCGATAATGGAAGCAGGAAAGTTTACCAGTCGAGAATTCGAGAATTGGTGTAGACAGAAAGTTATTATATTGGATTATGCGTCACTGTAGACACCTCAATTGTATGGAAAGGCGAAGAGCCTTAATCGAACAGTATTGGATTACACATGTGCACTGCTGTACGACTGGAATGGAAAACAAATTTGAAGGTACGTATTTACCAGCTTATCTACAGAATAAAAGTTTTGCAAAAGCAGTAAATACAACTGCATATGGAAAGTGGGCAGGAGAAAGATCTCACATACGAATCACGCGTTTTTGGAGAAACTAATATTCTTCGAAATCTAAGAGTAATAGAGTAATTTCGTTTGCAGATTCGTTTTAAGGAAATTAAATTCTGCAAGAATTACCCAATGAATATTACAAATTAAGTTTTGTTTTGTACAGCATAGTTAAATAAATGATACACCATAATCTTTGTACCAAGAGTTTGGTTCCTTTCAATATTAGAATTACGAAAGTTGTCTGGTGCATAAAATATTTCAAATTTATAGCTGTTTTTGGCAAAAGTTAGTATTGATTTCATTCAGATGGGAAGGTAATTATACATACTTATATCTTTCATGCATTTGACCATTTTGGTAAGTCTAGATGAATTAATTCCTTTTTAATTAATTACTTAGGAATAATTATTGCACAGAGGGTGAATTGATACCGAAGATGATATAGCTTTTTCATTAATTACTATCTTTTATACAAGTAGTTTACGAATTAGATGTATACATTACAAAGACAGTACTGTTATGCATGTTCACATAACATTTTATTTCTACTTTCGTTGATTATAAAATACTGTATAAATTAAAATGTTTCACAAAAAATTACATATAATTTGCATGTAATTTGCAAACAGTTTATAAATTATTACACAGATTTATAATAACAAATTAATATTGCCAGTAACAAATCCTCTGTAACGTATATTAAAGATAAAAGTCAAAGATACTAATAAATTATCGGTTATAACTTGATAAGTATCATACCAATGTTAAAATGTGCCTATAATTTGGAAAAGATTTATAAATTAATACACTTATTGTTAATAATAAATTGTTCACAACGTAAATTTAAAATACAAGTGGCAAAATTATTAAATTATGGGCTATTGCTAGTATATATAACGTATTTGTGCAAAATTTGCATAAAGTTAATAAACCGCTACACTTATTGTTAATAACAAATTAAAATAGTTAATGAAAAATATTTTGCAACGTATATTAACGATAAAAGTCAAAAAAGTTAATAAATTATCAGCTACTACTTAAATAAACAACGTATTTGTGTTAAAACGTATTTATAACTTACAAAAAGTTAATAAATTAATAAATTTATTGTTAATAACAAATTAAAATCGTTTTTAACAAATAGCCTGCAACGTATATTAACGAGAAAAGTAAAAAAAGTTAATAAATTATTAGTTATTACAAGGAAAAAGTAACTTTTAAAGGAATCGGTAAAGTACGGAAATTTTCGCCGATCTTCGGCCGGCCGCCGCTATATAAGGGGCCCGCCTGCAAGCTCGAGCCAGTTGTCGCTTCGACTTCGGAAGGACCGCGTTAATATTCTTTCTTTTTGTTTCAGGTTTTAATTATTTCTTCTTTCAGATTCTATTTCTTTTATTTTAGATTTCATTATTTGTGCATTCAAGTGTTTTGTACACTATGCGAATGCTTCGTCGTTGGTTTATTTGTATATCATCGTTGGCTAGATCAATGGCTATTCAGTGGCCATTGTCCACTCTCTTGAATAATTTAATAATATTTCCTTCTTTTAGGTACTAATTATTTTTTCTTTCAGATTCTATTTATTTTATTCTAGGTTTCATTGTTTGTGCATTCGAGTATTTTACACAATATTCGAATGCTTCGTCGTTGGTTTATTTGTATATCATCGGTGGCTAGATCAATGGCTATTCAGTGGCCATTGTCCACTCTCTTAAATAATTTAACAATAATTTCTTCTTGCAGATTTTATTTTTTTCATTCTATGTGTCTTTGTTTCAGCATTCGAGTATTTCGTATAATATTCGAATGCTTCGTCGTTGGTTTACTTATGTCTCATCGTTGGCTAAATCTTTCCTTTCACAAATTTTACGACTTCCGTTCGATTTGTTTTCGTTAGAGCGTTCGAGTATTTCGTATAATACTCGAGCGCTTCCTCGTTGGTATGTTTATATCTCACCGTTGGAATGTTTCTGTCTCGTAGTTATGTTGCTCAGGTCTCGTCGTTGGCTTGCTCGTTCCATTTGGTTATTATCCTTGATGGTTTCCTCGTACTAATCCCTTTCCTTTCAGCTACATATTAACAATAATATATTCTGTTTTAGCTTTTAGGTTTCTCAAGATTCTGTTTGCGACACATCAATGAACGATGCGTGCGTTTACTTTTAAGTAATCATAAGATAGATCCATAGACTAAGTATCATGTGCGCGCTATCTGTACAAAGGTAAGCTACCTAACTTGGAGCGAAATTTATAAATTCTCTATCATTTTCTTATCCCCCTCGTTTAGCAAATAGAACATAATTGTTCTCGCGATAATCGCGATCGTTCGTAAGTACCGACTAGCCTACGCGACGTGCTCTCGTGTACTCGATAAGTACATGCTTCGTAAGTCATCCTCACGACTCGTCTCCGACACTCATTTCCAGTCACTGTCAATCTCGTCATGCATCGGGTTCCAGGGTGACCCCCTCGGATCAGTGCGTCTTCTGACCTCGACGGGGCGGTCCGCTGCCTAAGTCGTACGCGACTGGGGCTCGGGCACATGCTGGCTGACGGACTAGTACCATCTACGGTTAGACCACAGGGATGATTAAGTTCTACCCCGTGTGGCTGGGATGCGAAGTGTCTGTCTTGGCCGGCAACCGCCCAGCAGGGCCCTCGCGTTGACACTAGAAGTTTCATTGATTCAGGGACTAACCTTGGTCCACGTGTAAGTCTTGGCGAGTGCGACAGTGACTGGAATTGAGCTAGGCCCGATCGGGAGGGTGCCGAGGTATGAAGTTATCTCTGTACACGGGAGTACATCGCCTAGGCTAATCGGTCTTTCGAATAATCGCGAACTCATTCGGGCGCGATCGCGATTTTTAACTTGCTCGAGTGTTTGATATTTCATTCCCTATTTTTATGGGAACTTGAAAATATCTTAGCGTTGCGACAGTAGAGATGTAGTCTACCGAATCGATGTCCCCTTTGTAAGACACGAATTATAATAAAGTGTCAGTAGAGTCGCTTTAACTTCTTTCGCTCCAAGTTAGATTAGATATCTTTGATACAGATAGCGCCAGTAGGATGCGCCACTAGGGCGCATGTCGGGTCTCGATGCGTAGCCACCTCCACGTGGTGAGACCTGGTAATTGTTATCGTTTTGCAAAATGCAATTTTTGAGAAACGATACCAAGCTAAGAGCTACGCAAAACTTTAAGATATTCCTATCTCTTGTAAATTTTCAATGTTCCCTTTGAACTCCGAAAATAGAGAGTGGATAATATCTGTTTAAACGATATTTAAATGAAGAGGAATTAATGTAAATAAGGAGAGGAACACAAGTAAGGGAAGGTAAGTAAGCAAGGTAAGTGAAAGGTAAGTAAGCAAGGTAAGTGAAAGGTAAGTAAGCAAGGTAAGTGAAAGGTAAGTAAGCAAGGTAAGTGAAAGGTAAGTAAACTAATCAAAATGTTGTGAGAAGCAGGAAAAGTATTGTCCGAGAATTCTTGAAAATGACGTCATTTCTTGGAACTGGCTCAATGAACGACCTCCTGTCATGTCATGTTACCCTAGTACAAAGTCGCAAAATCGACCGAAAAATTCTCGTCGAGGTTGCAAAAATATTGTCCGAGAATTCCTAGAAATGACGTCATTTCTTGGAACTGTCTCGATGAACGACCTCCTGTCATGTCATGTTACCCTAGTACAAAGTCGCAAAATCGACCGAAAAATTCTCGTCGAGGTTGCAAAAATATTGTCCGAGAATTCCTAGAAATGACGTCATTTCTTGGAACTGTCTTGATGATCGACCTCCTGACATGTCATGTTATCCTAATACAAAGTCGCGAAATCGTTCGAAAATTTTACGGCAGGGCTGCAAAAGTATTGCCCGAGAATTCTTGGAAATGACGTCATTTCTTGGAACTGTCTCGATGAACGACCTCCTGTCATGTCATGTTATCCTGATACAAAGTCGCGAAATCGACCGAAAATTTTACGGCCAGGCTGCAAAAGCAATGTCCGAGAATTCTTGGAGATGACGTCATTTCTTGGAACTGTCTCGATGATCGACCTCCTGTCATGTCATGTTATCCTAGTACAAAGTCGCGAAATCGGCCGAAAATTTTACGGCCGGGCGGCAAAATTGTTGAAGAAAATTCATGGTAATGTCACTCCGTCGGTATCAATAAAAATTTTAGCCACATCAGACAGTGCCATCTATGATTTTTTACTGGAAGCTTGAGTTCCGTTAGCGCCATCTATGATTTTTATCTGTGTCACAACCTTCTAGTCCAAAATCAAAGATGGCGCTGATAGATGTAATTTTAATTTTCATCGAATTTTCGGCATTGGAAAATTAACAAATTTCTTATTTTTGCTATTAATTTATGAACTTTTATAATTACATCGTAAGGGTGCTTCCTTTTCGAGCTTTCTAATATATTTTTCGATGTGAATTTCTTCTTAATTAATTAGTTATAAATAATTATTCCCCGGAGTGTTTGAACCGATGTCGGTAATGCTATTGGTTTTTTATTTATTACAATTTTCTATGCAATTAATTTATAAATTACATGCATACATTACAAAAACAATATCCTTGGGAATGTTCTCACATGATTTTTGTTCATATTTTACTTCTAGTTTCATTCATAATTAATTATTTCGACAAACAATCATGCAGGCGGTTGTTATCAAATCCTGTACGCCGGCAAGTAACAATAACAAAGTAATTAGCATAAAATTATGCGCGAAAATTGCATGGAAATGTTGCTCAAAGATCCATCTTCGCGATGTATCTATGAAAGTTCATAAATTAATTACAGAAATGGAATAATTTTTTATTTTTCCACCTGCCGAAGCATTTGTCGCTTTCTAATCGTTTGCTGTCCGTGTCTCGGGATTTAGACGACTTCCTTGCTCACTCTGTATCCTCTTACCTTCTGGAACTTCCAGTAAAACTGATGGTACTGACTGGAACACAAGCTTTCAGACCAAAGTCATAGATGGCACTGATCATTGTCGTCTGAATTTTCATTATATTTTCGACATTGGAAAATTAACAAATTTCTCAATTCTGCTACAAATTTATGAACTTTTATGATTTCATCGTAAAGGCGATTCCTTTACGAAGTTTCTAATATAACTTTGAATATTAATTTCTTCCTAATTAATTAATTACGAGTAATTATTCCCCGGAATGTTCGAATTCGTGTCGAAGATACTCTTGGTTTTTCATTAATTACTATCTTCTATACAATTAATTTATAAATTACATGCACACATTATAAACACAATATCCTTGGGAATCTTCTCATATCATTTTTATTCATATTTTACTCTTAGTTCTCTTCACATTTAATTATTTTAACAATCATGCCAATCGTTGTTACCAAATCGCATACGCTGTCAAATAATTAATAACAAACCGATTAGCATGAAGCTACGTGCAAAAATTGCACGAGAATGTTGCCCAATGGTCCAACTTTGCGATGCATCCATAAAAGTTCAAGAGACGTTGTCGAATGCGAAGAGTATGGTAGAAAACCGAAAATAAGACGAAGATACAAACGTGACGCGCGTTACGCTCCTGGAGGCAGAATTTTTCGACGTTGCTCGCGATATAAGGGGAATTCGCGACCGTTCTAATACGTTCCCCGTGTGTCCATTGGAAAAGCTCCAGCATCCCGCTGGAATTCTTCCAGCGACTTTAATTCATTTGTCAATTACAAGCACCGCCTTTCGAGCACGAATAAACTCCCTTAATGATCGCGTATCGCTGCGTTACTTCCGCGAGTTTTCCCAGTTTTCCGCGTCTTTATGCGTCACTCGAACAGGATAACTTGCAGCTTTACGAAGGGTAATTCGCGCGAGGGCGTGTAACGGGAAGGAATTGAATTTGAAATTTTACGAACAAGTGCGAAACGTGTGCCACGGTTTTTATGCCATGTACGGACCAGGCTCCTGACAAGTTTCCGTGGTGATAAAGAAGTTACACGAGGAATATGTTATCGCGAAAAGTGGCTCGAAGCGTATATATCATGCTCTCAAGCGACCTGTCGCCTAGCCTCCGTGTATGCAGCTAAAGAGTACATACGATACTGAAAAATCGACATAAAACTCTATGCTTCGATGCGAAGTTGTGGTAATGGTTACATAGATTTTTAAATATATATGTGTTGATATAACAAAAGAGCAATCTTACATAAGAAAGGGATTAGTGGAACAAGTATGCATAGAATGGCAATATCCAATGAATTCCGGTTATCGCGGTAAATGAGTATGCGTGTAATGATCGAGGTGTGTGAATTGTGTACTTAACGCAATGTATGAAAGATTTGATATAACAAAAGAGCAATCTTACATAAGAAAGGGATTAGTGGAACAAGTATGCATAGAATGACAATATCCAATGAATTCAGGTTATCGCGGTAAATGAGTATGCGTGTAATGATCGAGGTGTTGTATGAATTGTGTACTTAACGTAATGTATGAAAGTAGAAAGAAAAAACGAGAGTGATTTTGTATAGGTCAGTTGCAATTGAGCTTTAACCCGCAGCGGGGACATTCGCAAGTCGAAAAAATAAAGAAAACTACAGAAAATTGGAGAAATTAAAAATTTTGTATTTTCACGCACTATAAGTAGTATTAACCACACATCAATTTCAACAAATTCTGTGCGTTGTAATATTTCAATATTTTAATATTGATTTTAAATCCTGTACGGAAAAGTAACTGCGGAACGCTAAATTTGCTCTGTCGAAATCTGCCGACTGCAAAGGGTTAATAACGAGAAGAGGTGTGAGCAGTGATTATGATAAATTAATTATATTTAAACTTAATATTCGTGTTTGACAATCTTTGTAATTAAGTAAAGAATTGTTCTTATTATTAAAATTTCATCCACCAATAACATAGTTACTGGTGGAAAAGCAGTCGCTGGAAAAGGAAACTACAATAAAATTCCGATTATCACCTCCGTTATTCGAGTTCTGAATTATTCGAACACTCTTATAACATGTTCTATTTACCGTAGTATTCATAAGAGTACGATAAATCTGTATTACAAGTGCTACCAGTAAATAGATCCTGGTACTTGCTGTCAATGCTGCTGTAATGTAAATGAATAGCTTTTAAATTAAATTAATTAAAAATTTTTACTAAAACGTTTTTTAATTATTACAATTTTAAATAATAAATGATTTATTACAACAATAACAATTATTAAATATTAATTAGCTACCTTACCGAATCGTTGTATTTATGTCATTGTGTCGTACTCTATTATAATCCGTCCCGAATATTCGCAATTGCAGCTCGAAATAATCATCGTCGTGTGAAAATAGCCTCGCTTTACTTTTGCAATTGGGAATTTTTATATTTTCCGCTCGGTCGAGGTCGAAATGTCGATGTACATTTGATATGTTCCTGATAAAATATTTGTCTACGAAATATCTTGCTTATGAATATATCGATTTTGGTATTTCCGTATTTTCGGGCTCCGACAGCTGCTAGCGACGAATGAAACACGACGGTAGCCTAGGTCCATAGCACGGTACGCCCGGAATGGTACACTGGGAACGGTACACTCGGGGTTGGCCAAAAGGGTGAAAATAGTACGGCGTTATTTAGAACAACTGTGCCTTTGGCCATCGAACGAATGGCACTACGGTCGGAGGGAAGGAACGAGAAGGGCGGAGACCAGGGGGTTGCGAGGGACCAAGGGGGTTGCGAGGGACCAGGGGGTTGCGAGGGACCAGGGGGTTGCGAGGGACCAAGGGAAAACGAGATGGAGGGATTGGAAACGGACCAGACGATTCACGCACCCGGCCACAAAAACTATCCTTTGCATTTCTCGCCGCGATTCCTTTCAAGCACGGGCAAACGTTCGATCCCGTTCGCATGGGCTTGTCCAAGAAGATTGGATCGCATTGAAGCGGGGACCTTGGAATTGAAGGGCCGTCCTGGCCTTCCGGCCGCGATGAAGAAGTGACTGGACGGTATATAAAACGGTGTACCGAATCACTTACCTGGTATTGGATTGCCGCGCGACCCTTTCCGGTCGTTCCACGAGCGGGACGCGATCGACAGAGACGAAGGCGGGTAAATTATTGACCTGGGACCCGGCCTCCTCTTTTTCGCCGCTTGAATACCGAATGGACCTCGAATTTCATCCGGCCGAAACAGGCTCGTAGCTCGCCGTTAAATACGCTTTTTCCCTCTGCGACGAGCACGAGGTCGTACACCGATGAAACCGAATTCGTGACAAAAATCGGCAAAAATAGCATCGCGTAACGGTAGCATGATTAAAATTGTCAGTGATAGTTGTTTGCGCGAGTGCCGGTTTTATCTGTGCGAATGCGAATGAGAATGAATAAGTGAAACTCATTTGCGATGATATTAATATAATATGTGCGAACACAGTCTAGTATGAATGATGTTTAACAAAATGGAAGAATGTGTTAGAATAAAACAGTTATGTGAGAATCGTCAACGGGGAAACATGGGTATGTAACGGTTAATAAAAATAAAGAGTTTAAAAAATAAAATAGTTTATTGCGAGTTGTTTTCATTATTTAAATATTTTTGTCTAAATATATTAATCTGTTAACTGTTAAAAAACGTAGAAGATATTGGTGTCCATTTCTATCCACAGTTTGCTCGATATAATCGTGGTTAAATGCCAGTTTGGAAACGTGTGGCAATTTTTCATAAGTTTGTTTTATTTCAGAGTATCGATAATTGGTCGATTTTTGTTGAACCCTTGAGCGATTATGTCATACTACGTACTGCGACTATAGTCTATAGTCAATTCACAAAATGTATACAGGGTGTCGCACTATTTGATACCGTAACAAATCTCGTGGACCACTCGTTGTCTAACAAAACAGTAGACCTCGAATAAACCCTCTGCACTCGATGATTTTTCAGCTAAAGAAGAGCAGGAGGTCAAAGATATACTGCTATAAAGCTGACGTACAATTGATTTCGATACCTCGCACACCGTTACAGTGTCTCAAATTTCACATATTAATTAATATCGATCTTTGAATTTTTATCAAACGGTGACTGAAGGGAGCCTTTGAAGTGCAAAGGGTTAACTAAAAAATATTCACACGCGAAGGAATCAATTACATCGATTAAATCTTCGATCAATTTATTTTTCGTGTCAACTCAATTGCAACACCCTGTATATACGAATTATCAAATTTCTTGTATATTTTGTAGATCTTGCGTCGATTCGTCGCATTAAACAATCTTCGATTTTTAAATTCAATCTTCGATTTACTATTATACTAGGTTACTATGCTATTTAACCTAACCTAACCTAATCAACCGTAGAGCCTCGTAAAATTGGCAGGACCGTGGAACAGACAATGAACAATTTCTTTTTTCCATCTTTAAATTGCGTCGCGTGTTCTGTTTTTGGTCATATTTCCAAGTTTAGACTAAATCTACGGGGTGTATTATGCGTTGGAGGGAAAAGGGACGTTGATGGACGATGTCTCTTGTTTCGTGACTTTTGCTGCTCCACTGTCACGCCGCATCGGGAAGTTTCGCGTGATCAATAGTGGAAAAACGCGTGGCGACCGATCAATGGCGATTGTGTACCGTTGTCATGCTTCGCGTCGTTTCCCATTGATATCTACGGTGTCGTTCCGTTTCGACCCTTTCGACCCAGCGACCCACGAACAGGGTTTACAGCGTTCGACATAGAGTTCGGACGACGACGGCTTTTCTCTACGTTTTTCGCATCTTCCCTTCGACGCTTCCTCTCTGATAGAAAATGTACAACTCTGAATGGCCTTATCGGTGGCTGATTGTCTTCGGCCGACGAAATGTTTGTAGTATATCAATCGCGTGACAGCGTGACCGAAACGTTCGATACTGCAAAATTGTACGTCTTTCTGCGTGTATTTCTCGCTCATCCACCATGGTTTACGAGATATTTCGAAGTTCCTTGGATTGGTGGTACGATCCCGTACGATCAAAGTAACGATCGATATTTTAAGTGACGAAAATTGACGAGAAACTCGATAAATCTGACCGAGAGTTTGCCACGAATTTAGAAGAAAATCCTACGATTCTACTGCAGGTAGATAGCACGTGGATCAGCGAGATGCATCGAATTAAGAATTCCTATCGAGGAGAAATTTAATTTAGGCGTGAAACAAAATTGGAACGTTGACTAAGAATGGAATATTAACTCGTCAGCAGAGTCGCGGGTATTAATTCCTCCGATTCGGTTCTGGATCATATGTCGATAGGTGAATGGGGTGATCGAGTCGCGCAAGAAATTCAGCCCGAAGGATGCGCCGTGCATTCTTCCGTGACTTAATTTAATCACGGATGGAAGGTCTATATTCCTCATTGCGGGAGCCTCCGGCGAAATTGAATTTTATTCAATTCGTTCATCGAGCTAATCAATTGATCCTCTATATTCTATTCCTGTCGCCCCGCGTCCTACCGTGTATTCTATTTATTTCGATATGCGGTATATAGCGATGAGCTAGCTTTGTCCACGGGTTGAGAAAAGTGGTCGAAAATTGGGGAATTTTTAAACAAACTTATGTATTTCCACGGATCGTTGCGGCTCCTTATTTCTTACGATGAAAGTACTGTGGTATTGTGAGCTGGGAAGGACACTAGCAAAGGAAACAGTATTAAGAGGGTTAGGCGTTTAGGGTATCATCTGGAGTGCACGCGGATGACCACGTGCAAAAATTGTATGGACGAGATATTTATGCCCGGATCGAGTGCAAGCAACGAACGAAAGTCCAGGAAATGAGTGACCAAAAAAGAGAACTTGCAGATGAAAAGAGAGAGTGCTAAACTTCAACGCGTTAAGTGCCCAGCTCGTTTTGCTTGCCGTTCCCATTATAGACACAGTCTCGGCCGTCAAGTGAGCCATCAGCGACGGCCAAAGTGTTCGTAAAACTCGGAGATACTGTACCAATTGTTATAAGAGGAATTCCCAAACGTTAGGTCCAAAGATGGCGAAGAATTTAACACCAAAAGTTCGCGCCTTTTGGTCCTAGTCTGAGCCGGAACCCTAGAACCGACCGGGTCCAAACGAAAGTCTGGTATGGCACTTAACGTGTGAAATAAGGGTGCAAGGGCGCAGGTAGAAACGCGTGTAATCGAAAGGTAACGAGTAGAGAATCGTGTGTATGAGAGTCAGAGTTGAGGGAGACCTAGTGTAATATTTTAGCGCAATAAATCTGTCTTGCTATTGAAAAGGAGCCATTGCTTATTGGACGCGCAGATCTCTATTTAGCTGAATGGATTTAAATGGGACACCCTGTATATCGTAACGACAGGAATAAATGTTGATAAACAGGAGAAATCGATGCACACAACACGCGATCTGTATTCGGATAACGAAGTGGAACGCAGCCAGACGACTTTTAATATAACCAGATGACTTTTAGTCGCACGGATCGTTGTGGATGATGTCAAGGGAATTTTATCGGGAAGCGCAAAGCGCCTTCTCGTGAATTTAATATCGCGAACCGGGATTTTTGCTGCCCGTTTTCCACGATATGGGTAAGAAGCAGACGGAAATATGGGAAAAATGTCAATTACATTGACAGTTTTCGGTTCGGGAGCAGCGCGGGCCCCCTGTCTCCGGTTAGCACGGCCGGGAACGCGTTTGTTTTCGATTTTACCCCAACTGTGTATTCCGTCTTGCCGGTCGAACGAGATATAACGAGGTTAATAAGGGAGCCAGACAGCGTAACGACGGGGGTTAACCGTGCTAGGCACGATCCTTACGTTTCGGCTAGGTTGTATCTCCACGGATGATCCACTGCTTACGGGATTGTTCGCGGAAATTGCATCGTATCGAGCCGTAGAAACGCGACGAATCCGCATTCCTGAAAATCCTATCCGCGTGTGATCGGCCCTGTGTGACTCTTGTGCACGAAAGCTCGTGCCGGAGTAATGCCACGTAGCCGTGCCTTATCGCGGGACTCGCTGTTAATCTAGTGGTATTTAATGTAATGTAAGCACGAGTGAAATTAAGAGGTATAATTTTTCAGCGCGACTTATAATTCTGTCGGGAATTATGAAAATGGTTTAAAAAAAGAATTTTCCACTTATTTCGTATTATATCTATTTATTAAATATTTATCTATTCATTTATACGTGTATTTCGACAATAAAAATGAATTTTGTTATACAAAAATTAATTACACATTTACAGAGATATTTCTCAATCAAAGCGACGAATATTTCTTCCGAATTGTTCGAATAAGATCCATCGAAAATTAGGTTAAACGCGAGTATTTTAATTACACAGAATCCCGATGTTAATTGAAATCGGAGAATGCTCGAAACGATGGATGGAACGATGTCCGTCAATATTAATTTTGAAATTTGTTATTAATTCAGACCGATGACGCGAGTTCGTTGAATTATCGGAGCTAATGGGAAGGAGTTTAGCTGAAATTTTCGGGCGTTTGTTCAAGAGCATCCACGCAGTTTACCCGGTTTCGGTTGTCTGTGCTAAACGTGGATCTATCGGACAGTGACTTATCGCTTCACTTACCAAGTATAGGATTCCCACGGTGCGTTGCGAGACCACCAAGCGTGAGTACGTGCGAGTGATCCGCCGTCACGACGAGAAGCGTCTCTGACAAGTCGACTTCCTTCATCACGGCCCTCACAGCTTCCTCCAGCGCCAATGTTTCGTCCAACGCTCGATACGCATTGTTATAGTGATGCGCGTGGTCAATTCTGCCACCTAGAAACAGGTAAATGGTCCTTTCGCGTTAAATCGCACGTCTGATTAACCGTGAAGCGAAATCCCCCGACAGGAGGATTGCGATTTTGCAAATTAACTAGAATAAATGAGAAACATCGTCGTAGACGAGAAACTGTCGTTAAAATTATGCGGATAAAGAACGTGTACGGAATAATTACTTTCGTCGCGTAAATTATATAGAACAAAAAAGCTATTGTTAGAATGGAAATCGAGTATTTAAAATAATTATTTTTAGTTATTTAAACTATATGGAATAAAGGAACTATTGTTACGAAATGTCTAACAATAATGAACACAGAATTTTGTAAGCGAAAATTATTATAATTACGCTCGGCAATTCGAGTTACGTGGAATAAAAGAGATATTGTTAGGAAGGACAATGTGTGTTTAAAAATAATTAACATAAAATTCCGTGGATAAAAATCGTACAGAAAATAATTGTTTTTATCGATAATTATTGGTAATTATCGGTACACAAATTTTATAACTATCAGGTTATTACTTCTGATGGAAAATGGAAGATAATTAAATTTTGATTTTGAAATGTCGAAGCATTTAATGGAAAATATTTTCCTTGTCCATGCTCGAAATTATTACATGGTTTAATTTCGTTTTAGATAATTACAATTAAATCTGTTTTTCTATATTTACCGATTATACGAAAGTTATTAACCTAAATTTCTCGTCGTACATGTCACAGGAGTCTGATTTCAAAGGTTTTCGGATTAAAGGAAAGCTCAACCACGTTGCACGAAATACCTTTCGATAAAGCTATCCAGCCAACAAGTTCTATTCAGTTAAAAATCAACTTTAGGTGCACTTTGAAAACCCCCTAGACGCGAGTAACTTTAAAATCAATATTGTCACGTTGGAGAAAGCTGCGCTATAATCCTATTAACGATTTTTATATTTTTTAAGTATATTTTAAGCGAACTTTTAACTTCCTAAAAGCAAAAAGGTAAACTGTAAACAAAAGAACAAGCACGCACCCTCCACGCGAAACGCTGCGCGCATGAACGAAATGACAGATTTCGCAAAAAGCGGATTTAACGATTAAACCTTCCATCGCCTGACCTGCAGACAGCTTTCTGAATTACGTTCGTGACGTTAGCTTATTCTGATACATTATATAATTTCATTTCCCCGAGTGACTTCGCCGTCACATCATGAAAATGTTATAAAAATACGCGGACAACCTACACTTTGGAAATCGTTATAAAAATTAATTTACCTATGACAACTTTGTATTCGACGCAAAATTAGGAAAACTACGGAAGCATGGAAATTCTAAACCTACAGAAATTACGAATACTATGAAGCTACCCGAGCTACGAGTAGTCACAGCGAAATATACTATGCATATATATTATTTAAGGAATAATAAGTGATATATAATATATATGTGGTATTATCAACTGGGAAGGACTCTAGCAAAGGAGACTGTGTTAAGAGCGGTATCAAGAATTGTATGGATGAGATATTTATGATCGAGTCGAGTGCAAGCAACGAACGAAAGTCCAGGAATGTGTCCGAGGGTCTGAAGTACTGGCCCACCGAGGATGAATTCACGCGGGAAACGAGTGATCAACGAAGAAAACTTGTGTACGAAAAGAGAGAGTGTTAGACTTTAAACAAAGTCCCTTAAATAAGGGTGCAAGGGCGTGCGTGAGGCAGAATGCGTATAGTCAAGACATAGCGAATAGGGAACCATGTGTTTGAGAGTTAGTGTAATATTTTGGTTTAAATAAATCTGTTTTGTTATTAAAAAGGAATCGTTGTTTATTAAATTTCTGTCAGCATAGGATTAACCATTTGCACTAGAGAGGTGCCTTTCAGTCACCGTTTGATAAAATTTCGAAAATCTATATTAATTAATATGTCAAATTTAAAATAACGTAACAGTGTGCAAGGCGTCGAAATTAAATAAATAATATCGTCAGCTTTGTAGCAGAAAATTTGTCAACTCCTACTCTTCTTTGATCAAAAAATGGTCGAATGCAAAGGGTTAATCCAGCAAAGGATTAATCCTACATATACATAAAGGAAATACAACTCGAAATAACTCTCTCCCTCTCTCTCTCTCCCTCTTTATGTCTTCCTTCGACCTCTCGCTAGTGCTTGACACTATGCTTGACAAGACACTGCCCCCTCGAAAGGATGGTCCCACATTTTCTCTAATTTTTCTTTAAACTACCCTTATCCCTGTGGTCGTCGAAAATATCGCAGAACCATCGATGGACTGTTCGTCGACGAACGTTTTCGTTCTGTCTACCCACTTTCACTCGTTATCTCTTCCACGACCCTGTTCAGTTTAGGCTTGCGATACTGCGATGTAAAATTAAATAATTTATTTACATATACAAAATATCACGGTATATTCCACGCTTACACCCCGAAAACCCGGGTCCCCAAACGAACCGACAAGTCACGAAAATAAGAGGTTAGGGAACGACATCCCGGAAGAGCGATTTATTCTGCTGGAATTGCTAATAACTCGCAATGGCTGTTACCTCCTGGCAATCTCGAATGGCCGGGGAAACCGAGGAAAGAAGAAACGGAACCACGGGGGAATTACAGATCCGAAGCAGGGGAACGGGCGTCATCAGCATTATCGTCGAACTGGCGTTTGGGAAAGCACCGTGGTCGTTGCAGTTAACGCTAATTATTCAGAACGATCCGCAAGAATCCCGGATTCAATTATCGAGCCGGGGAACGACGCCGGCCCTGCAATGGATTACCGAAAGTTCGACATAAAGTTCAACAGTGCGCCACTTAGAAACGATCCGGAATGCCCGGATCGATATCGCGCGGCGTCGTGGCGCGTGCGTGATGCTGGGAATCAGCAACGAATCGGTTTCAAGGCAGGATCCAAGCAATCGGGGATGAAACGGGACATCCCCCTGGAGCTCGACCTTAGGGTATCACGCTAAAAGGTTCGACGGTGCTTGGAACCGGTTCGCCGAGACCAGACGACGCCCCTGGCTAACAACGACCATACGATTTTACTGTCGAACATTAATCCTGTCTCATCCCACGTTACGCGTAAGTTGTGAATGAACGCACTGCGTGCGTAAATATACACGGTCGTACGATGGCCGGTGTTTACGAGGCTGGGGAAGATTGGTCGGGGTGAAGAAGATTGCGTGAATGACATTGGCGAGGGGAATCGATAGCGTGTTTCGTGCTTTGGAAATTTAGGGTAGCTTCGCGAGGGGTGATTAACGCTAAATCTACCACGCTCGAATGACCGGTGAGTGAAAAAGCGATAGAATTTTTGAGGAACGTAATAACGAGAGACATTGAATGGTGGCTTGCACGTATATTGGAAGAAAAATCGCGGAGACGAGTGACAATGGTCATGGTAAGTCTTATATTAACCTTTGTGCTTTGAAGGAGACCATCGGTAGCCATTTAATTAAATTCCGAACACATTAATTAATATATCAAATTTAAAATATCGAAACGATGTCTGAAATATGGGAGTATGATAATTTTACGTAAATTTTCATACGATTTTCTTTAGAAATATCGTCGACTTTAAAATTCCTCTTCACCCCCAAAATTAGTGTATCAAACGACAATCTATAAATCTGTTGAACAGCGAAATATTTAATATATGGAGATTGATAATTAGAAAATTTTTCTGATACACGATTTGTAACTTTAAGTCTTATCGACGAAGTTCGTGGAATAATTTTTACATTTCGCAACCATCCGCGATTTGCGAAATCTCGTCAGAAGCGTCCACGTCAAACGCAGCCTTATTTCGCGATGACACTGTTACATTTGCACATTGTCGTCGGAATTGCGTGAAATTCGTCAATCGACGCGTAATAATAGAAGCAGGGAATTTCGGTATGATTATTCGCGCCGAATCGTACGTAACTCAGCCTCCCCTCGCGCTGCTGCCAGCGATTACAGTTTCAGAGATAATTACCAATATAACTACATCACTTAATACAGCAGCCAATATTAATTTACCATCTATCGTACGAAGCGATATTTTTGCATCGAATATCGCGGGCCTGTAACAGGGACCATATTTGCCAAATCGTATCGGTAAACGATATCGACCATTAATTAGAGAGCTTATCCAGATAGACATTGATCGGAGGACCTTTATCGTCGCGTTTAAACGGGAAATATTGCAACGAGTGTTAAGGAATACCGATGAGTAATAATATCACCGTCGACGATTGTTGTCATGAAATATTTTTCCCTCTGTGTACTCGCAAGCGTGCTTCCTATAAATCATCGTGATAAAATATGAACGGGTATGTCTACGATTAAACCACTGAGTGCAACGATATATCCCGGGCATACCCACGAATATGCAATCGTTGATCTCGACGTTCAATCTATCCCATTATTTCGAACGATGCTACCCTTCGTAGATCCAAGATGGCGAAACGTGTCAATCGAATCGTTTAAAAAATTGAAACATGTCGTTTCGAATCAAGCGACGACCTTTGTTTCGTTTCGTTTTTCTGTTTGTTCTTTTGCTATTTCTCGAATCAGTATTGCGAAAAAAATATTTCATATCGCTTCTAACGATGCTATCCTTCGTAGATCCAAGATGGCGAAACGTGTCAATCGAATCGTTTAAAAAATTGAAACATGTCGTTTCGAATCAAGCGACGACCTTTGTTTCGCTTCGTTTTCCTGTTTGTTCTTTCGCTATTTCTCGAATCAGTATTGCGAAAAAAATATTTCGTATCGTTTCTAACGATGCTGCCCTTCGTACATCCAAGATGGCGGAACATACGAGTCGAATCGTTTAAAAAAATTACAGAATCTCTTCGTTAAATAAACACCCATTGTTTTATTTCTCTATTCCTTTCCCCATTTCCCTTTATATTTATTCTCTTCCCCCGGATCAATATAGCGGAAAAAATATTTCGCAAAAATAGTGGATCATTCCTGTTCTCGACGGGGACACGTATTCGAAAGCGCGAAATTTATGCGACTGTACCTCCGTATGCATATATACACGACGGATTTGTTGTGCAGGGATGACGAATTTGCACAACGAGCACCGCGAATGTTTCTTGCCGCTGTCGCGCCAAGGCAGATCAACGATGGATGAATTTCATTCGAGGCGAAAAAAATTAATAGTCCGGAGAAAATAATCTCGAAAATACCACGCGTAAGATCCTTCCGGGTTCGAAGGTGCTAGGAAAATCCAACATCCGCGTTGGAAATCATTTCAGCGGATTAAAGCGCGACAGAGTCGATATACTTCTCTCTCTTTCTCTCCCGATCTCTCTCGCTTATTTGCACCGTGTCCCACCGCATATTTCATTTCATAGATTACACGTCTATAGAAGGCGACGAGGAGTAATCTCGCATAATGAAATTAAACGACAGCGGCACGATTCGAAGCAAGAGAAATACCGGTTCCCGCGATAACCGGAAAAATGAAAATTCTCGTTGCGAAGCGGATGAACTGCGAGAATGCGATAGCATCTAGCTGTGCATGCTTTATTTCCGAACAAGCCACGAAACGGCAGCTCATTCGCGAATTTTTCCGATTTAATGCCGGTGCATTTCAGGAGAAAAATATTATTTCGCCACTTTTGTTTAGGAATAGAGTCGCGATACTTTTAACTGGTTTTCGCAGAAATTCGAAAAGCGGGAGAGACGTGAAATTTGGACACAGGTCAGAGCTACTGTGATCGACGAACAATGATTTCGTTGCAGCAGCCATTGTGCGCGAATCTTGCTTTTGCATACCTTTGTTGCCCCGGTTTAACTGTCAGTAGCTTTAATCCCGTGAAAATAAAAGAAAGGAATAAACGAAGTATTAGACACGCGATACTTGAGCGTAGATCGTTCAAGGAGAATTGTAATTCGAGAGATTTATATCGAGGAATAAATCGTTGAAGTTAGCGAGACACAAAACGTTGGGGAACGGTACGAAATAGGACGCCTTCTGAATTAATTTCGAGCACGATTCCACCACCTGGCGAGTCGAAAATATCGCCACCTAGAATTAGCGAAAAATCGGGAAACGATCTAATTTCCATTCGTTGCAAATTGCAGCGTCGCTTAAGAAAGCCGTAGAATTAAGATCCCGTGGAGAGATTTGTAGAAAGCTTCGTAATGAACGCTCAGTCGACGAGCCAGCGTCGCAGCTCCTTCCATCCGGTTCGAATTTCGGATTTTAATCCGAGCAACCCAGAATCGGCACGGCGAACGAGGTTCTTCGTTAATGCATCTCGTATACATTACAACTACGATCACCTCTGGACCTCTTCCGTGTGTTTTGCTGCTCCTTTTCCACGAATCCGCGCCAAGAAACAGCTGAACAGAGTTCAATTTTTGAACATTTTTGGGAAACTAGGCACACAGCGCATGCTAGTCGACAGGGTGTAAATGGGGTGTAAATAAATCGCTCACGCGCATTCTTTTACCCTTTTTCGTAGGATTCTTTGCATGCAAACTTCAACAATGCTTCGGTAACAATGTATTTGTTTCTTCCTTTTCTTTCTTCGCGTACTTTACATTTTAATACAGTGTTGGTAGGTGGTATACTATGATGTGGGTGGACAATTAACCGTGTTTGAAAATGAGAACGATCGGTATCTGCAGTTTTTAAAAAATACTTTTATCACCTTTCATTCGATAATAGAGGTATGTGTGACAGAGTTTAGTCAACCCTTTGACTTAACTTCTTCGAAACTGTGAACTTGAGAAATAAATCGTATCACTCGCGATATTTTTCAAAAAAATTGACATTCCATCGCGTTATTTATCGCATTAAACTCATTTGTTCGCATTTTTCTCTAAATATTTCTTTCAACCGTCTTATCAATATCGCGCACATCGATGCAGCTTGAAATCTGATTTGTTACCGATTATATACTTATCTGTAAATTTATCTGAAAGATAAATTACTCCATATAAATTATTATTGGAAAACAATGCATTCTCCGGAATATATCAATAAAATAATATTACAGATTGCAATGAATTTAGATAAGAGAAGAAAATTATTATTATAAAGGGTTCAGAGTCGAATTAAAACCGCGAAAATAGATGCACCGGATTTTTAATCGTAATCCTCTAATTCCCATGCTTGTGGTTTTTCATCCGCCTGGTTTTTCCTCTCGAAGCTCCTAAACATGTTAACGCAAGTGGCCTCTCGACGCGACAGAAGCTATGATAAGACATGCCGGGGTCGGACAGACGAAAAAGGAGCATCCTGCAGCCCTTTTTTGCCCGCTGCATCACGTGAACTCTTGAACACCGGCTCGTCCCAGCTGGCACGGTTCTACCCCCGGGAATGCTTATTTTTATTCAGCATAAAATTAGACAAATTCTCGACGGGCAAAAAGCTGCATCCTCCCCCCCCCCATTTCCTCATTTGTGCGGATTGTTCAGAATTTCCGCTGGACCATGCCGTAATCGCGGAATAAAAGTTGGCTACCGGTGCTCGATGGGAACGATTTGGACGAAAAACAAGACGGGGGTTGCAGAAATGGGAAATTCTCGTGATACTTCTGATGGATTGAAGCTTGAATGTTTATTTACTTCGACGGACCGTGGGCCATTTTTCTGCAAGAAGAATGCAGTCGTAACGGGTACAGATACATAGAAATTGTAATAGAAGGAGAAAATCGGAAGAAATGCATCGGGTTAGTGGGACAGTGAGTTTCGCTATAATAAAATAAGTGGCAAGAATGAATTAATATAGGTATGTTACTAATTTTGGAGAATAGTCATTGACAGGGGTTACGAAAGTTACATTCCGTATAGAAAATTCAACTCTACTGGCAATCACATTTGCATTTCTATGCAAGTTTGTGATCAGATCACATCAATTCAGATCATATCACGTTAGAATTGGGGTCACGAATTCTACGAGATGGGCAACTGAAATTATCAAGATTGATGACACTCGATTTATCTGATATATCTAATAATACAATAATATATAATAATAATCGAGATAATATAATAACTATCGAAGAACGATTAACGATCGCGACAATAAATATATTATTACAGTATATTTTTCCTATACCTGTATCTAAAGTAGTATTGTCAGGTTCGTAGAAGTCGTATCTAAATCATTTCGAAAATTTTATAAAGCTGAGTAACGATGTCTAACACGAGATAGACATTTATATATCGCGATTATATTTAGCGAAGCGTGTTAATGATTATTACCAGAGGAATTTACAATTACTAACTTCCATCAACAATCGCAACATTCGTTCTGGAATATCTAACATCGATGAGACGACGAGTTTCGCGTACGAGCTTTCCGATAAACGATCGTGACTCGCGTTTCTCCGCCTCGGTAATCATTACTACCCGGCTTGGAAAATTTCACCCGACATTAAATATTCAACGTATCGGAAATTGATATTACCGAATTATACCCAGATTCGATTCAAGAGTTCCGAAACATTTTTAATCGACGAAACATGCATTACCCATTAGAACCTTTCAACCGCAAAATGCCTCTAATTTTTTCGGAGCCACTAATTAAAAGAAAAATTAATTTCACAATTCTGCTATCTCCCTTAGAATGTTTAATTCCGTTAAAATTAACGAGATATTAAATTTAGACGCGAGCGAAATTATAACGAATATTATACACAAACACACAGACGTGACATCAAATAAAAAACACTATCGAATTTCAGATCAATTAAAATTAATAGAATTATTAATTATGCCGCGAGCAACTGGAAATTTACTTCATATACGAGTGAAAAATGATAGCGAACGTTTGACGAAGAGAAGGAAAATGGTAGCAAGTTGCACGTAACGAGATGGCTAGATCAGTTGGCGAAACCACGTTATTCTACTCGATTATTACCGCAGGACCCTCTGCACGCGTTCCCAAACGGCCACAAATCAATCTATATCTGCCGTCACGGATCACCAACGCGAGACGGAGCTCGGTTCACGAAGTACATTAGAAGTTGGGCGAACTGTCGAGTCATCCTACAGCCGAAATCTTAGCAGACAAAGGGGTGTATTCGACGCGACCCTCGGAGTATCGTGCCAAAATTCGTCCGCGAGGGGGTCGCGTCCTCCAGCTGCCATCGCAGCAGCAGCAACAGTTGTCGCGCTGTAACGGGAAACTTCGGGACCGGATTTCGGCGTCGATTACAAGGCTGCCGTCTAGGGGAACGGAGACAATTTTCGGCCCAAGTTCGAAGGAAGTATAGTCGGCCAGCGTTGCGCTGTCGCCCGATAGGCGAACGACGTGCCGGAACTGATTACGCCAGCGACGCGTATTTCGCAAGCGGCAGATTTTCTTCGACGTCGTGACTCGCGGCTCCGCGCGGTGTTCGCTCAACCGATAATGTTGCTTATGGGAACCTATATCTTCGGGTGAACCCGCTACTGGAGCAAATTGACACGTGCGAGCCTGTGACGTGGAAGAAATTAATATCGGCTGGCACTCTGAACGCTACCTGGCACATAACGTTAGACGGAAATGAGATAACGGAGAATTGCTTGGGAAATGAAAATTGACGATTGACCGAGGTTGCGGGGAATAGGAATGTACGTAATCGATTATACGTGTGTACTCTGTTCGACGAGGATTGACAGGAAATACAAGCAGCTGCGCGTGAGCGACGCGCAATCAGATCAGAACCGAAACATTAGACCTGGGTCCGGGCTGACCCCGGCGCGAGATCGAATATTTCGAGGAAAATTTTGTACGCAAGAGCTCTGTTCGGGACGTTTAAAAGTCGATCCTGAATATTCGCGTTCAGAGGCCATTTATCTGTCGCTGCAGCATCGATCACGTGACCGTTTTGTTTATATTTCCAATTCTCGTTGAACGGAGTATAATAGCGCAGGTTTAAGTTTGAGTTCCTATGGTACGTGCAAACGCGGCCAAGAATAACACGTAGGAAGAGATCGGCGAAAGTTAACCAGGGGCTGACCTGTAATGTTTACATGGGCCGTATCTGCAAACCACGGCTCTCACACGTGATATTTTTGTTTGGTCTAATCCCCTTACCTCTAGTCTCACGCGATATTTTATAAGCGATGGGGTTAAGAATCCTAAGCGGAAAAACTTGTGATCGAAGGGGTGAGAGCAGGTTTAAGAAAAAAATTAGAGAAAGTGAGAAATGGTCCCCTTGAAAACACAGAATTGTGTCAGAGGGAGTCCTTGGAAGAGTTCGACCAATGGCTTCCTTCGTATAAAAATAATTATTGCAAATATATTTCCAGGTTTAATTGCATGGATGTAGCTCGTCGATTGGCTATGTACGATTATCATTGATTATTATCATTATTAATAACGAGACGACAGAACAATACGGGATAAACGAAGGCACTCCGTGCCCTCAAAATCTACCGACTCCTGACACTTGTCTATGAGACTCCGCCCTGGAACGGATTAAACAAGGCACTTAGTTAGCTTTGAAGGACCAAGGAATGGAATAGGGTAGGTGAATAATTGATGGAAATTATTAGGTGTGTTAATCGCGACGGCACAAAGCGTGACGGTAATTGGCTTTCGTGGAATTTATAGCGTCGAGCGTCGAAGAGAGCCTTCGCCATAGAATCTACCTTATGAAGTGTGTATACACGACAATTACACATAATAGTTGCTTCGAGGAAGCTACTTATTACACCCCGAAGGTGAGAATAATTTTCGCGATCACCTCTCGTCGCGAAATTTCGCAACTTCCCCGGGCAACTTTTACGATCGGACACGCTGCGAGAAATGAACGAATGAACGAACAAAAGCGAGGAAGGTGACGAAGAATGAAATAAAAAGCGGTCACGAATGACGATACAATCTGTCCCATCGAATGCGTCGGAGCACGTAACGACGAAATTACGAGACGCTGGACATCGTTGGGCGATGTGATACCAATCGAGGAACAACGAAACTCGACTCGGACACGATTTACCAGGTGAAATCGGTTGGCACAAGGGAATTAATCAAAGTTTTGCTTACACAAAGGGCTAATCCGTTTACAATGCATAGAAGTTGGAAGCGCGGCTATACGTTCGGAGTTCGATCGGATGAAAGAGAGGAAACAAAGAAAGCGATAGGCTAGAACAACGAAGCACGATCATCCTCTTTCATTTTTACCCAAAAATCGCTCGGTCTTTAACGAGTCACGAATATTTCTCTCCAACTCTCTGCGAGTCCAATTTCATCGTTAGCAAGTAGTACAAATCAACGAATTTTCATCCACCAATTTCGTTCTCCGTTTATTCGCGTTTCCAATAGATTTCCGGATTCCGTCGAATGGAAATTACGCTTTCCTCGCAATGAAGAATCGGCGAGTAGGTGCAATTATTATTCCACCTGCGAACGACGGGACGTAGAACGTGGAGGAAGCCCAGGGTCACCAAAATGGCTGATTCAACGGTCTCTCGGGGGTAACGGAGTAGAGGTGGAAAGAAGGAAGTGTATCTCTTCGTACGAGTCGAGAAAACGCTTTTCCCGACGACGAAAGAACGTGAGATGTACATACCGGTTACCGGGGGGCGGAAAGCTATAAACTCAATAAAGCGCAGAGCGCTGACTCAATCTTCGCCCAGGAAACTTGCCTTTCCTATTCTCAAAAGGAATACTCTCGGATGTATTAGCTCAATCGTATTCCGTCACCGGGGGATTTCAATTACGCAGTACACACGCGTAGATTATGGAATCCTCGGCAAAAGTGAAGAAAAATAAGAACGAAGGGACTCACAGTGGAGGACTTTGTCGAAAAGCTGGCCAAAAGTCGAGTTTTCAAGTGCAAAACTGTGTTTATGCACATCTCAATCCATCAAACGCCGCGCGAAATTTTGAAATATGATAAACAATTTTGTTTTCTTTATCTGTATTTCTTTAGTTCTGACTTCGAATTCGAAACCAACGATGATACCAATTTTTGTACAAATCAGACGTTTTCGTATCTTGACCAGCTTTTCGGCGAAATTCCCTACTGTGTAAATAGACTTGGCGCGAATTTAACTTAGAACTCATTGAAAATGAAATCTACGAGTCTTTGGATCATCTTTTGGTAGATCGACTTTAACAAATTGTCACAAAGTATCTAAAACTATTCCTAAATCTTCGAAATTTAAACTCAATGTTCCGATAATTAACAATTTGCACTCGAGAGGCGTCCTTCAGTCGCCACTTGATAAAATTTCGAAGATCGATATTAATTAATATGTCCAATTTAAGATAATGTAATGATGTGCGAAATATCGAAATCGAATATTAATTATTATACGGTTTCTTATTTACTGCTTCAAAAATATCATCAACTTTATAGCAGAAAATCTTTGAACTCTTACTCTTCTTTAACCAAAAAGTCATCGAGTGCAAAGGGTTAAAGTACTTAGTGTGCCTGGTCTCTATTGGAAATAAAACTTCTAACCATTATGACTCATGGACCCCATTTTCATTTTAGACTGGTCAGTTTATTTTCTATACTACCTCTGCACCTTGATAATTGAACAAACTATAGTCAACCTTTAAATTTTTATGCTTCTTTTAAGAATGAAATTCTAAATATTTTTCCTGTCAAAGTATCGATCAGAAATATATGAAATAACGATAACCTGGCCGGATATTGAAGCTCTTTCTACCAGGAAGGTAAAGTAAGGATATGAGAGAGAGTACCTAGTACAGGCTTATTAATACGAGAGTAAAAAGTTTACGCGGAATTCGTAAGCTTTATTCGAGTTTAATAGATATTGGATATTCTGATCTATCTAATTCGCTAGTCGAGTGTAAAATGTGACGAGCAATTTCGTTCAGGAAATTTACACGGCGCGGAAAGTTTCCTAGGAGAAGTTTTTAATGACATGTTACGAACTTTCGAGACGTACTTTTAAGTCCTGACGCATGCGAACCGATTTCGCGTTTACCTTTGCATGCGAATCGTGGAAAGTGGATGCAACGACGGAACCGTACATAGAAAGAAACTCTGCAACTCGTTAGTCGGCAAGAATAGTCGTACAACGCATTAATTAATCAGTTTATGAATACTTTCATTGAATTCATTGAACGAATTCAATTTAATTATACGTAATAATAACTGAAGATCCGATGTAATTATAAAATTTTAATTTATTTCCGATAAAAGTACTGTGCTTTTAAAACCGTAAAAGATGAAACGGTTTCACCAGTAACGAAGAATATTCTCCTTTCACGTGTAAAATTCAGAATACCAAAAAATGGTGGTCGCCCGAACGATGTCGAAAATGTAAATAAAATATGACAGTCCCATTATCCGAATAATTTAATATTCAAACCGAAATATTTGGACGTTCTGCTACCACAAAAGCATTTCACAGGGATCTTTGTAGAAATACATGAAATACATCCATAGTAAAAATAATTCTTGTCCACCTTTTCTAAATATTTAAGTAATAACATTTAGATAGTAATAAGAATTGATAAAATTGAGAAGGCTGGATTTTCGAATTATCTTGAACAATTCATAGGTATTCATACATGCATATGTTCTCCTGTGTTCGACCATTGAAATCCTAATTAACAGAGTGCAGTACATTATGCTGCGAGGTAAACAAAGATATGAAACTAATAAAAGATATCCAGGATGACGAGAGTGCAAGGAAATTAAAAGAAATATCCGGAATCTCGAAATATTAAAACAAACCATGTCAATATTGTTCATTCCTACTTCACCGAGTTCCATGGAAAAAGAAATGCGATCATTTTGTTAGCCAAAAAATTCCAATATTCTGTTACGTTTGTCTCCACAGCATCAAAGGAAGTAGAAAATCAAAACATAGCAGAAATTCCGAACGGGAAAAAATTCGCGACATGAAACGTTTCGTTCCAGGCAATTTGTTGCTCTCGAACCTCCAAAGGTTATGATACTTTAACACATCCACGGGTACCGGAACTTCCGTTCCCTTCCTTTTTGTTTCCACCGAACACGCGGTCGCGACCACACCACCGTAACAGCACGGTGTAACGATAATACGTCTCGGTGAAGTTGGAGGTATAAATCGTTAATACGTAACCTACGTACCTTCGACGAAGAGGAAATATCCTTCGGGATTTTTCGCCAGTATTCGGAGCGCCTTGATCGTCATTTCGGCCAGCGATGGGTCGCCGCTTCCGTTCGTGTTCCGGTCCACGTCGAAGTCCATGTGGGAATAGGAGAACAGCCCTGAAATCACCCAACAGCATGAAATAGCGTTTGTGGAACACCGAATAGCTGACGAAGATTCGTTTCTATCGATCATCGTGTTTGCCAGATGGAAAGATATATCGAGGGCGAAGTTATCGACGTCATATCATGTTCCGATAACATAAATCTAGCTGAGAGCAAAGACTTTGTATCGCCTTTGTGTAATTACATCGCCCGATGCCATATGTGCGGAATTACTAATACTTGAACGAGAAATCTATGCACTTTGATGCAACGCTTGATGAGTTTATCGATCGTGCCGATGCATCTTATCAAGAGTTTTAAGATATCTTAATGACGTTCCAGTTGTTATCGTTATTATTGTTGAGGTTACGAGAAAAGATGTAAGTTATGGGAGCGTTTGAAGGATAAGACGAATTTTCGCGCGATCAACTGCCAGTCAATAGCGTTCCTTATTAGACAGCCGTCAAGGGAATCGACAATTCTGATCGATACACCAAGTGTAATCTCGAATTCAAACGTTACGCCAATCATAATTAGGGCAGACTAACTAAGAGCTAATTGCATTTAAGGATTAATGCAATCGTGCACGATCGATAATTATCTAAGGGCGCAATACGTAATCCGTGTTATTCTATCTCCGTTAAGACCGAGACGACCGGACTCAATTTTATCCAGTGTTTATCGTACAATTTTTATCGACCATGTTGCAAAGTAATATTCGAAAGAAATATTATAAATAAAAGAAATCATACTCCGCATCGCTATTTCGTTATCGTTAATTATCTAGGAAATATAAAAATTTTTAATTTACAATAAAACAATAAATGTCTAGCTTATTATGTACTTAATCAATTGATTAAGTGTATAATTTAAAAACTTTACAGAACCTGTTTTTACGCCACTGTTTGTAAATATCCGGACACTTTGATCGACTCGTAATAACAGTACCTGAATTATTAATAAGAACAAATTCCTGACAAAATATTCCGACACAGATAAATTGCACACGATAAAAATCTAATAAAAATAAGTATCTATTTACTATTATGAGTAAATCTCATAATAAATGAGTATAAAGAAAAGAACCATGTAAAATTAAATTCCGCGAAACGAAGAGTCTTCCTTGAGTATTTATATTTGCTATTTCTCTTCCAATTCCAATTACCTTCGTTTATAATTCGTATACGACACAAACGTTGGAAACAATATTCCGAATTAATCAAATACTCGAACTTTCGTGTGTTACAATGGAGTTCCAACTATTTTTCAATTAAATCACTTTCTGTGAAAGACCATCAAATATCCGAACACTTTAAATCCGTAGCGTGAAACTCAGTCGCGTGTATTTTCCCGAGAATGTCAACAGATCTGAAATTCGTCTCTAATAAATTCTCCCTTTCCCCAATACACAGTAACATAGAATGATAGAAACGTGTTTCCGTTCGTTACCCAGCAGATGGTTCACTTTCCGTGGATCGACGTTCTCCAACTGCTCCTTGTTAGCGACGTATTTCGCGGCCACGTTCCGCAGCCGAAGGTTCCTGGACCATTCGTCGATCAGATTTCTTCCGTCCAATCGTCTGCCCTCCTTATCCGGCTCCTCGGGGTCCTGGATCACTTTGGGCACGAAATGGCGCCGGCCTCCGCCAAGGATCACCTGCGATCAATCGTGATTTCATTGGCGCTTATTTTATCGGTGGACGGATGATACCGGATTTCGAGGTAATAAAGCCGAACATTTGTCGAGCGTACTAACTCACGGATAAGTCGGTCCCACGGAATTAACCTCCGCCACTGCGAAGAACAAGCGCACAGGGGTGGAGATTGGACGATTCGATACGATCGATCTTGTGCGTGGATGGCGAGGGGTTTCGCGAGGACTCTGGCTTGCAAGTGATCCATTCGTTTTCTAACTCGTGAACGACTGAATTTCAACAACTGATCGTCGAGTAATTAATTTGGCTAGAGTCTAATAAAATTTCCTGTTCACGAGAACATCGAAACTACACTTTTTTAGTTTAGTATTATGAAATATATATGTGCTATTGCCAGTAGTGAAGGATGCTAACAAAGGAAATAGTATTAAGAACGATAGCGGGGCGAGTGTTACTTAGTTCTAAGTGAATGCATGGGAATGTTCGGGCCGCTTTTGGAAAAACGAAGTGTAATAAACAGTGACATCGGGTTCGATTCCGGAGTTCAGGGCGCCATCTTGGATGCGGGCGGAAGAATAAACGACAGCGCGAAGATCGTTTTGACGGGATATCTATAACTGTATCGAGTGATCCAGAAAGAAAGCCTGTGTATGAAAAGAGAAAATACTAGACTTTAATACTAGATTTACGGAACCCGTCAATTTGACGGAAGGTTTGCTGCAATTATACGATGGTAACAGATTTAGTTAACTTATATTAAGACTGTTAATCTAAGAATGCGTCTAAGTCTTTGGGCTACGTGACCCGCTGAGAGCAAGGCTGTAAAGAGTGCGAGAGAAAGCGTGATTGGGAAAAAGAGCATGAAAGAGGATAGAGTGTATGGTTTTAAATAGGGATGCATGGGCGTGAAGCGAACAATTATATTGTGTACAGTTCTGAGGTAGAGTTATGTTGGGACAGTTTTTGAGGAGTCTGTAGAACGGAGTAGCATAGAAAGAAGTATAAGTTGTTAGTCGTTTAGTTGTATTTGTGTTGTGGAATCAAGCTGTAATTGTAAGTTGTAGTTGTAGTTGTAACAGTTGATCTATCTATATTCGTAGACTTTATCGTCAACGCATATTATTATTAATTAATAAATAGAGTACTATTATTTACCACCACCCAAGTCTCTACAATATGTTATTTAAATAAACCTATTTTATTATTCAAAGGGAGTTGTGGTTTATTAGACGCGCAGATTTCGGTCTGTATAGGATTAATCTAGCTAGAAATCCTACATATATATATATCTGGTTTCATTTCGTTTCGTTCAATTCGTTCATTGCGAAAATTTGTCGCGTCCCGTGGTGAATGTTACATTAAACTGGTAATTAATCAACGTAGTTTGAAAAGTTTTAGTCTATGTTGAAGCAATTATAGCTCACCCTCGGTTTATGCCCGAATTATAATTTTGCATATAACTTCCCACCCCTTTTGGCGAAACGTTAACCAGCGACTTTGACTTGGCTGTGACATGATCGTTGACAATCATTCGAATTTCATCCGATAAATCGGCTCGAATCTTATGTAGATTCGGCGAGTTCATCGCTGGCTAAAATTTCGTCCCACGATTTTCATTTTCGAAGTCCTCTATTTTCGAACCCTCCATTCTACTGGTCCGCGTGTTTGCGTTCCATCAGAGCACATGATCCCGAAAGCAATTTTGTAGAATTTCAAAGTCAACCGAAGAGAAATATCCTTTTCGTCCATCCGTGAGATTTTCCATTTCGGTGATTGCGACACTTGTTTTCTTCTTTTCATTTTTTCCTCCCCCTTTGACCCCCGCGCGAACCGAATAGGTACAGAAGTTACATGTAAAAGGGATTACGAGCAGCTGACCTATATTACGCGCTTTTATAATTTTAACATCGTTAATGAAACACGAGTGCACGAGACATTGATATTTTTTCGCGAAATCTCGCCTTGTTTCGAATTGCATTGTTTATAGTATTGTTTATGAGCAGAGGAACACGCGATACCCAAGATTGCCGCATTACTTCGAATGCAAAAATCTGTTTCCCTTCGTGATGAAATATCGCATAGCAGGTTCGCTGGTAACGAGATATTCTCGTATTTCGATTCGATTTTTATTCTCCCTCGCGTTATTCCAAAATATCTCGCTGCGCTAATTCGACGCGGTTCGCGCTGGTATACTCTTACCTTTCGGGTTTTTCAGAGAAACAAAAAGAGGAGATCTACGAAGCGCTTAACGCGCGTATTAACGAGGTATATTAAATTCAGCTGGAGTTCGGAAAAATTTGAGCAATTTTCAAACGATAATTACCAATGAGATACTGCAGTTTCGAGGAACGGGAGGGTGGATCCATCGAGGTGGTCCGAATTTTCTGCTCTCAAGCAAGCAATTAAAAAACATGTATGCTAATGAGCTCTACGTACGGGGACACGGAACTCGGCAGAGATGCAGATGTGCAACGCACACGATGTTGACGTAATAAAATATTGAATTTTTAGGGCCCATTTCCATGGAAACTCCTCGAAGGATCCATGCGTCCCAACGATACTTTGCAGCCATTCGTTAACCGGTTTCATCCCGTCTCTCATACGTCGCTTTTATACAAAGTCGAATGCTAATTGAATGTCCATGTACGAATCCTTTATGCACGAATGTCGCAAAAAACGCGACGCGATATTTTACCTATTAGAGCGAATTTTATTTTGATATTTTCCTATTGAAAAAATTTCCACTGATTCTATGTTGATATCAATGGTTCTCTGTATGGAAGCGTTACAATCTCGTTAGTATAAAACAGCTTTGCGCAAAAATGAGTTATGCAAATACGTTTATTAATTTAGTAGAACAATTTAGGTGTAATATTGAATTGTTATTAGATTAGGGTTTCATATCGTTCACAGGATTGTTCGCGAAATTCTTCACCGAATCACATTGCAAAATTGTCAAAACCTAGGTCTTCAAATTTGTGAATATTGCACGGGACACTTTCTATACAAATTATATACATACATCTCCCGAAATTTGTATATCTACATCATCATCATTCGTACTACTTAAATATAACAATATAGGCTAACTGAAACCACAGCGAAACGATATTAAAAATTTCCTAATGTTAAAAAATTCCGCTTCCAAAAATCACACGTTTAAATGCTAATGGGAATAATTTTTCCAAGCAATCGATCATCTGCCTTCACGCGTGTCCCGACTTATTCTGACCGGCTTCCTGGTCCACCAGCGAGTTACCCTTCGACTTACGTTCACCAGCAAAGGAAAAACACCTTTGACCTAATAGGAGTCAACGCAGAAACACGAGCAAAAATGGGACCACTCGGCAAACTCGACGCGATCGAGAATTCAGCGAAATAAGTTTCATCCCGTCTCGCGGCGTTCCATCGAACAATCGAGTAGCTCGAATTCGTCGGGAAAGTCATCCCCGTGGACCTTTAATTCCTCTTCTATCTAGCCAGGGAACTCTCTCGAGAACTCCGACTAAGCAGACTTTAACGAGCAGGAAGTTTTGCATGGAAGTTCCGCATAAAAGCGTGGCCTGATCTCCCTTTTTCCCCGGTTCCGCTGCGCGACAGCGTCGTTCAGGTTCCTCCTGGACCGATTGACCTGCCGAAAAATCCCAACTTCTGTCCAGCGAGCCGCGATCTAACTGAAAGACGCGGCAGTATCGCGAGAAGACTCGTATCGACCGTCCCAGCGATCGGAACCGTCCCGTCGATCCGATCGAAGCTTCCTTCACCGAGTCAAGAAGACCTTATCTTCGCTTCGATTTTAACGAAGTTTCGCGGTGAGAGTTGGCGGAACTTCACACTGGACGTGGCTAACTATCGAACGTTTTCAGGGATTCGAAGTGGAGATGATTATTGTGGGTCTGGAGCAAATGGCGGGGGACCGAAGAATTTTTCGAAGTTCGAGGATCTTCGTTCGAAGGGGATCTCTGACATAGAGTTAGTAAAGAGATGGATACGTGACAAATTTTGTGTTATTCGAATATAATTGGGTAAACTACGCGTAATCAACTCGAGTGCCAGGATTACTGGCGAAATCTTATGGAAAATCGTGATCGATCGAGGTGATCTGTGATCATATTGGGCAATAGTGGGATTTTATCTGCTTTGAGATATTACAAATATTTTTCTTGATTTTATATAAAATAATGCGTGGTATATCTTTCGCGGAAATGTAGTATATTTTTATTAAATGTCAAAGTTAGCGACGAAGAAAATGGAATAGTGATAATAATGGAGGAATGTGCTGCGTGTAATATAATCACGCTTTGTTTATCTTAAATAAAATAAACGTAACGAATCTCGAAATTTATTATTTTTTCCTACGCAATTTTGTTTTCTTAATTAATTTTTATTTTGAATGAAAATTTATTTTAAGAAGGCTACAATCGTACAAAAGGTTTCTAATGAGTTCAAAATTGTAATCTCGTAACTAACTACGTCAATTGAGTAGATTGTTGCAGTTCCTAAATCAAATAGTTTCATTGTTCCTCGACTATTCATCGAGTTAAGTTACGTTCTGCTCTTCTAATCGCATTTTCAGCCTCTACATCAAGTTCCTAACAAAGGAGCAACTCGTACGTGATAATCTCGTTCCAGTGTTACTTGTGCATGTGCATCGAAATTCGAAGATCTTCAAAATTTGAGGCAATTCAGTTAGTCTGCAACTGGATTCAGTTCATATGTAACAGCACACATTAGCAGGTTCGAAGTCGATGATACATTTTCGTCGGAAACTAATACGATTACATAATTAATCCCTTACATTCTGTTCGCCTCTACAATTATAATCAATTGTAAATTTAATCATGCAATTTGATCATCATAAAAATAACGCGGATACTCCATAAATGTCCCGAAGATATTCTCATCGAAATTGAAATTTAAAATCGCAACGTAAAATTCGAAATTAAAATATCACCAGTTACAAAAATACGATTTCGAATAGCGAAACGAATAGTCAAACGATTTAAAAACAATTCGCAGAATATTGCAGATAAATGGAAAATCTCTTAACCTAACCTAAAAAAGGTTAAATCTAAATCTAAATCTAAATAATCGACGATCGAACATCGTCAGATCTGAATCTCTTCAAAAAATCTTGACGTAGTCTCAGAAAGATTATCTACAAATTTGTATTACCTACAAATATCTTTTACCACCTATGACCATTCAATTTCTCTCAATTTCTCTCTAACAGTGGTCGCAACGATCTCTCTCCTAATCCCACGAGAAGCCATCCCGAATGGTCTAAAATCGAAAATGGCGACAAATTTTCGAGGTCGAGCGCTATGATTTGTACATTTTGTAGAATTTATACTATCTGTATTATGAAGCGAAGCATTTCACGGTGACCGAACTACTTTAACCAGCACGAAATCAATTTCTGTACACAGGTAGGCCACTCGTGTGATTCGGTAAGTTTTTACCTGGTCGATTTTTATTCTACACCGCAACGGCGTTACTACGAAACGGTGTAGAGCACCGTCGATAAATAGCGGGATCGAAGGCTCGCGTTGTTACTGCCGAAATCTCTTTTTCGTCGGACAATAGCCGCTTTAATCCCGGATTTTTAGCGTTTCTTCCATCCATAGAATATTTCGAAAACGCGAAGCACGATTCGTTTCACTGACGAACGAATTCGCGAGATTGTTTACCTGAGCGTGTTCCTAGCCAAGGTATTCTGCGCCAATATAATGCGAGATTTTAAAAAATTTTTAGCTTTCTGATCCCTGCGCCGCCCTTGTAGCCGATGTAAACGTAACGCGATCGTTCATCCATTAGTTTTCAACGGGATAAAAATCGGGAAACACTCGTTTCCCCTTTTTCTTTATTTTCTCTTTTATTTTGGACGAATATTGATGGCCGACGCGATAATCCTTTTTCGATCGTATATAATATTTACGAAGTATCGAATTGGAAGATTATATTAACACGAGACCGTATGAAGAACTGAAATATTTATTCCGTTGTTTTACTTTTTTGAATATTTGAATTAGACTGGAATGTAGCTTGCAGCTTTGCCGAAGGGAACAGCTGAATTTTATCAAATATATTTAATATATGGAAACGAAGAGACTTTTGTTTATTGCAAGCTTATCCCAGCTTAAAAACTGTTATAATATAGATTTAGGTTATTTAAATAGTTGCTCAGATGAGAGTATCTGATTAAAGTTCCCCCCCATGCATTCAACCTGTCACTATACGATCTTTCGTTGCTGAAGTGTACATTAATAGACTTACAAAGAGAGTGCAAGTCGTTCGGGTCATAGAATTAATTGAAACTTTGCAGGTTTGTAGATTTAGTCATTCGGTTCAAGAAAATGTATCATTATAAGGGCTACTACTCGATAGTTTTTGAGATATTTACGATTAAAGCTGTATTATTCTTAACTAGAAATTTCTTCCGAATAGTTATCGATAGTTATCAAGTGGCATTGTAGCCTAACAGCGATATTACAAAATTGCTACCAGCGTGGGAATTTTCGGAACTCGCCATTAGGCCACAACGGCACTTGATAAATATTCGAAATAAATCTGTAATTGAGGTAATAATAAAGCTCTAATCATAAATATCTCGAAAACTATAGAGTAGTTTGTGGTAATGGTTAACATAGATTTTGAATATATATGTGTTGATATAATAAAGGAGTGATGTGTACAAGAAAGAGACGAGTGGGACAAGTATGCAGGGAATGCCAATATCTAATGGATTCAGGTTATTGCGATAAATGAAAATGCGTGTAATGATTAAGGTGTTGTGTGAATTGTGTATCGTAATGGTGAAATTGAGTCGCAATAGTGAAAATAGGCGTGAGCATATGATCGCGAGAAATTAATTAGATTTATACTTAATATTCGTGTTTGATCACTTTTGTAATTTAATAAAGAATTCTTCTTATTGTTATTGATATTTCATCCACCACTAACATAGTTGCTCTTATAATAATATATTTTCTTGGATTGGATGACTAAATCTATAAACCCGCAAAGTTTCAACTAAATCTATGCCCCGAAGGACTTGCACTCTCCTTGTTAGACGGTAAGTTAGTCTATCGAGTAAGTTAATAAACCTATGATTAACGACCATTTCACAAACCATTTGCTTCTTCGCCCAATATATCCCATTTACTCCACCGGCTCCTATATAATAATAAAATAAATAATAAAATAAAATAACAAAATCCCGGATCTAACCAAGCCCGAAAAGAAACAAATAACGGAACCTCCCGAAAAGCCTCGGATCTCAATCTCAGTCTGCAAAAACCACTTTAATCTCCCTGCAAGCTTAAAGCGATAGCACGTCCTGCTCGTCCCATCGCCCAAACCGAACCTCTCTCGAGAACAAAGGGAGTGCTCGGTTCGAGTACAAGCCCTAGCAACATTCCAGAGACCCGCCGAATTCGAGCTGGTTCGATCCATCGAATCACCCATCGCGAATCCGCGCACGTATCCCGAGACGCGAGGAAAGCCGAAGAAAGAAACGTGTACCCGACACGGATCAAGGTAACCGGGGGAACCTGGGCGATAGGAGTCGAGATACATAATCTCGTACATTGATGTTACGACCGGGCTCATCCTCGAGCAGCTGTCGCGCGATGTCCTTGCACGAGGTCCTCGCACCACTTGGCACCTTGCCGTCGTCCTCCCAGTAACGGCTGGCCGTGTGCGCGTAAAGGGCCGCCGGCGTCGCGTGTGTCACCCTCGTGGTCGTCACCAGGCCCGTCGATTTACCTAGAGCAGAGAAAAGTCGAATTATCCACACTGCGGCGAATGCTGCGAAGCACGGGCCAGCGACGACACCGTCTACCCAGCCATGTCACCTGCTCCCCGTAAATCAACCCTCGCGGATTGGATCAACGCGCCACGGCTCGTTTGCAACGCGCCGCGGTCCACTCTATGGCGTCAACCCTAACCGATTCTTGGCAACAGCGAGCGAGAAACAATTAGCCGGGGTAATTTCGCGCCCCGCGGTGGCAAAGCAGGTTTGGATGGGACTAAGTGGATGGCACTCGTCGACGTGGCCGTGTTTGCGTGAGCTTAACGCAGACTGAACGAGTCTGTTGCGAGGGAAGGCGTTGGGAAAGTTTGCACGACGGGTGCTGATTGGTCCTTCGTTCGGTTACCTTGTTTATTCGTTTCGCGGTAGAAACGTTGCGAGAGGAATGAACGGAAAATACTCGCGATAATTTACTCGCATCCTGTGACAGGGGTATAATGGCGGTTCCATAGCCGCCGTAATGCTATTCAATTTATCCAATATATCATCCGAATAGCTCCAACACACTGTCTACCTTCGCAACGATTTCACCTCGTTAAACTTTTCCTTTGGATTCCATACTCCGATCGGATGTTATAATTGTACAAATAGAAAAATAATTGCTCTGTCAATGTTTAACAAACGACTCGGAGCCGCGATAAATTAATACACGAGTTTCACGATTCAAATGAGCGATCAAGTTGCGCATAAATTATCATCTCCTGGAACTCGATGCAGCTGCAACCTGGCAGTCCGATTTAAACGATTAATCACGAGTTACGGTAACGCACGCACCACGCATCACGCCTAATTTCACCCCTCGACAAGCCTCGCTCGTTCATTATGTATACACGCAAAAAGCTTTCGCCAAACAAAGTTTCCTTTCTAATTAGAATTTCTTTTCGCCGCGGGTAGGGAAAAATGCGAGCAAGAAAACACGCCGATTAGGGGCGGCGGAGAGGAAGGAACCTGGCCGGGAAAAAATCTTCGAGCTCGCAACTTTTTCATCGGTGCTGATCCTAGGAAATGCGGTTGCAAATGAATTCCAACAACGTCGCTGGGATACCATTGCTGCGAGCCGCGAGGGATCGTATTTTAATTAAGCGGATATTCGCAGGATCTTCTTAACGGAGCCGGACCCAAGTCTCTGCCTCTCTTCTTCTCTCTTCTTCTCTCTGCTTCTCTCTGTTTCTGCCCTCTCTTCGGCCCTTTCCAACCCGCAGGTGGGTTAACGGATTAAGTTGGCACGCGGAGATCTATGTTCTCGCGGGATTAGCAATTACGTTAAGTGGGCCGACGTTGGGACGGGCCGGATGTTAATCGTCTCGAGTACGTCGATACACGGCCCTTCATCAGAGCCTCGCTCTTGACCCTTTGATCTTGGCATCTGGGTCTTCAATTATGATTTAGCGTAACGAACGAAGGTGGGATTCCTCGGTTTACATGGCTGAAGATTCACGGGTGGTAAATGGCGGGTGATTATCTTCCAAGAATAAACAGAAATATCTCAACGATACGTGGATAATGAATTGGGTAATTGTGTTGGGAATTTCGTGAAGGAAATAGCCAAATGATTAACGTGCAGGGAAGTAACTGTATTCGGTTATACAGCAATTGTATTTATGAAGGTTTAATATACGTGAAATTTGTATACTTTATGCAATATACAAATGAAATACTAGAGTCTTTTTTAATGCCACTGTGGGTCACAATGTATGGGATATCCGTACTGTTGCTGATTTGAGAGTGAGGAGCTCCGAGGGACAGCAGGCCCTTTCACACCCCCAAAACCGACCCCTCGAAATCCAAAGGTCGGTATTGCCCTGCAACCTATAACAGGCCTGTCGTCATTGTTGCATGGGCGTAGCTGACTTCCAACAATTTATCTAACAAGGAGAGTGCAAGTCCTCCGAATCAATGATTTAGTCGAAACCTTGCGGGTTTGTAGATTTAGTCATTCGGTTCAAGAAAATGTACAATTATGAGGGCAATTATTCGATAGTTTTTGAGATATTTCTTCCGAATAGTTATCGATAGTTATCAAGTAGCATTGTGGCCTAACAACACTTGATACATATTCGAAATAAATCTGTAATTAAGGCAATAACAAAATTCTAATCATAAATATTTCAAGTACTTTCTTCATCTGACTAAATCTACAAATCTACACAGTTTGAACTAAATCTATGACCCAAAGGACATACACTCTCCTGTAAAGATTTATTTTCTCAGTTTCAGTCTTGAAAACCCTCGATAGAGTTAATACGAAATAAGCTATAATTAAAAAGGAGAAAGTAAGAGGAAAGGTTTATTTATTCCACTGTATTGTTTTCATTTTTAATTAGCTCAAACTCGACGTAATTTGCTAGAATTATTATCGACGCGTAATAAGAGGCAATTCGTTATCGGTAATTATTTTAGATTTACGACTTCCAATTAGAGTTCTCGTTCCATAGCCACGTCGAGAAGTTTCGTCGATACCAATTATTCGTGTCATAGTACGTTTCTTAAACAGCACGAAGGAACAATACAACGATTGCTTTAAAATCACGAATCCGATAATTACGTTTCAAAGAACTCGAATGCTGTCTCGGAATTTACGACGAGAAATCGTAATCGATTAGTATATCCCGATTAGTATTAATTATATACTCCAAAATTCTAATTTCTCGATTAAATAATTTATTCCGTAAACTTTATCAAGCTCGATCCTTCGTTTCGTGATAAACGGATAAAATTCCGGACGACCGACCGCAGGATTTTAGGAAGTCGATGCAAATTTTTGCCGATTCTTCGCTAATTCGGTCAAGAATGTTTTGCTCGAAAGAAACCACGAAGTTTGCCAGCAATCGCGGCCTGATTCGTTTTTAAGGTTTCCGAGTTTGCCCTAAACGAAGAAATTTCCTCGTACATTTTTTTCCTTTTCTCTCCCTCCCCCCCTCTCTTCGAGACACATTCTTTGTTGGAAGAAAATAGAAGGAAGGGAGGTTCAAACTCGTGGTAGGATATTAAGTTTGGAGATTGTTTTTGAACGGCGAATGTCGAGCAACTTAATTTGTTCGACCCACGGGATACTCTCGGTTTTCCTTTTTTCTTTGCCTTTTTCCCTCGGTTTCCGTTTTTTCTCCTTATAATTTGAACTTTCGCGAAACGCCACATTCGTTTCTTTCGTCTAAGCAATTTCCGCTTGCCTCTCATTCCATTACCGTAAACTGGCGTGACGTTGGCCAAGCTGCTGGAAAAATGTACGAAGCCCGGTTCCAGCGGGAATTCTAAAAGTGTCTTCGTATTTTCGGACTGACCCGTTCTTAATCCTTCGAGTCTCCATACAACAATTATCAGGAAATGAAACGTGGGCTGGACCGTTTAAGAGGACTGTTTCGCCTGCTTATCTCGTGCAATTAATGACACGACAGCGCTCCTGGAAAGACACTGCTGAAATCGTGCCGAGCTCCCACTGTAATTAACGCCGTTGGTAATCAACGTTTTTATTCTGTTCGCCAACATTTACTCGCAAATTACCCAAAAATGAATACGACGCGTAACGATCGTTGCAAAACCAAAAATTTCATGCATTCCTTTTAACCCCTCGTCAACGGGATAACGAATAATCTGTAGGATACTATTTCCGGAAAGAAATCGCGAATAAGCCATTGCCGATTCGAAATTTTTTATTTTAGATGAAACAAATTATAAACCGATCGATGATCTATGCGTGACATTTTCTGGAAGCAAATGGAAAAAGATACCGTTATGAAAGGCTATTTTTGATAGCAAAACTAAGTTGCGTGGTCTCTACGGGGAGGTGAAACGCAGGTGAACGAAATCCTAATCGTCGTAGAAAGAGAATCGCGAATTTGGAAAATGACGTGCTTTTTATGGGAGCAAATCGCCAATGGGCTGAACCATAGTAGCCAATTAGCGATTGGAAAAAGCACGCCATCGAGATTTCCGACAAGCATGAAAACAGGACCCTTGACGACACAGGCAGAGTTCTGAATGAAGAAACATTGAAGAGTCCTCGTAGAAATAGATCGTGACCGACACGGGCGTGAGTGGTTCGGTGTTTCCGTGTGTTAAAGTTTCGTTATTTCAGTATTCTTTTCTTGCGTTAAATTAGTTTCCCGAATTTAATGTTCGCATTATTCCTTCGATTAAACAAGGAACATGTAGATATTTAATTCCTGTACGTTGAAGACAATAAAACCTGTTTTCGGCATCCTACGATACGATGATCACAATGAATCAATCAATCATACGCGATTGAATAGGATGAAAAAGCTCGATTAACGATTCCCAACTATCTTTCGTACGATTTAAAACATCCTGTGCCTTTCTCCGCCTTCGTCATTCGTTTACCCCATTTTCCAAGCTGTCCATGCATCTCGTGCCTCATTTACATAGGTCCCAATTCCGTGAAACCATTATGCTGATTTCCTATGTCAGCTTTTTCTCGTCGTTCTTCCTCTTTCGTTTGAAATCGCATTAAAGGGCTAAAATTTTTTCAAATCGTAAATAATCGCATTTTCATAGAGAAAAGGTGTAAATTCGCGCGGGGTTTCGCCACGAACGGTAATTCGATTCGACGAACGACTTTCTCCATTGGTATTATTAGGTTCTCCTTATTTCCTCGGAAACTACGTCTCGAAAAGAGAGAGAGGGAGAGAGACACGAATGAACGGAGGAAACAGAGATATCGCGGCGTCGATACAGGCGTCGTTTCTTCCGCGTCGAAAGTAACTCGGGGTCCTTGGGAGTGAAAGCATCGACTGCATGGTCCTTTAAAGGGGCGATCCGCGAGACGATGACGATAAGATAAAGCGTAGTTTACATAGAAACACCGGGAGTTTGTATGCAAATTAAAACAAAGCAGGGATGAATTTCCATCGCGTGGAAATTCGCGGGAAGGAAGTAGACGCAGCGTCGAACGCTTGCTTCTATTTCAAAGCGGAAAGATCATCGCGGGCAGCTCGTCAATGGAAGAAACTATCTCGGGATACGAACAGGTTCCCGGATGTTTCGGATAATAGGCGTTTCAGGGATTTGCAAGGCGGTCGGAAAAGAACGAGGACGGTATGCCGCTGAATAGCGAACTGCTTTGTCGAACATACTTCCACTTCCGGAAATGAGCTATCTGCCCTTGTTTCGTTTCGCGAGCATATCCTGCGTTTTCGACGCCGCTGTAAACTTCCTATGAAAGCGCGTATTAAAATCTTTATTGTGGTAAACAGTGACGAACGACTCTACGGTGTATATAAGATTATAAAATATATCGATTTCGAATAATTCGTTTAATTATTCTTATTCGTTTAAACGGAATAAAATTTAACGATTCTGTTGGAATAAATGTAGAGGGCTAAGAATTTGCTAGAAAATATATTTTGAAATATTCCAAAGGTATAACTAATTTGATTAAAACCTGTCTCTTCCAACACGGCGTATGATTCCTAATTTCATCCCTCACAGTTGGTACTTTGTACCATATAGATATTAAACTTCTGCATATTTTTCAAACGCGTTCAATTTGTGAAATTAACTGCGAAATTAATCTTTATTATTGCGTCCTGGTCATGGATTGTGAAATATTTTTATAAACAAAGCCAGGCGTCATCCTCGAAATACAGGGTGGTCACTGAAAGACCGAACGATGTGAAACGAAAATAATTTGCGTGATAGATTTTTTCAGTATTATGCGTGAAAAACAACATCCCCCAAAAGCCCGCCATTTTCCTGCTCGCAAATGGGGGCTCTTGAAAATGAACGAGTCACGACATTTTCAAACCCTTCAATTTTTCAGTGACCATCGTGTATCAATACGCGTTGCGAAAAAAATTAAATTCGTAACAACGATCTGTTATGCAAATAGGAGAAATGCAGCTGTCGACGGTATATTTTGTACCAAATCGATATATCAATCTGTTCACGACATATCGAGTATTAAAGTATAATGGTGGAACGTCAGGGATGAATGGCCGAGACTGCCGTGACCTACATAATTTTCCTGGAATTGCGTACGTGCAATAGTAATAGTAAAAAACCGCAGATTCAGCGTCTGTTGCTGACTGGCGTGCAGAGTAGCTGGAAAGTCGATGTGCGAGTGAGAGATCCATTAGCGGGAGTGAGAGGCCCATTGGTGCGAGGAGGACAGGCATAGCAAAGTGGCAGATAGTATACGCTTCGCTTTAAACGGCGATATCTCAGAAACGGAAAACCTTATCGTCGCGAAACAAAAACTGCTTCAAGGAGCTAGATTTCCAGCTTCGTACCGGATTAGCCTCACTGAAATAACTTTCGTACTTTGCGGGTAATAATGCCGCAAAGTTGCAGCAAGTTTAATACCCTATTTGCGAATTTAAAAATATTTCTGGAATAAATCCGCGCACTTTTTGAGACACGATCATCGAGGATGACTTTTGTTACGTGTTTGCAACGATCAACGATAAAAAATTATTCGTCTGTACATATTTTGTTAAATAACATCGCGGTTTTTAATCGTTTTAGCAGCAATTGTTCATTCACGATTTCCTTCGAAGGACGGTGATTATACCGAGGAAATTATTAACGAACAGTCCTGGTAGTCGCTTAAGCAGAAATTACACGAGACTTTACTTTCTCGGCGTTTTGACTACGAAATATCGCCGCGATAAAGCAAGAATGTCGAGCTTCCTGTCACGATTCGTAGCACAATCTCATTTAGAATCACATGACGTATCTAGGCTTTCCATTAGGGCCCCTTTCGCTCGATGTTTTTGCCGCTTCACGTCCTTTTCTTCGAGCTCCCTTTTCTTCGGGACCCATAAAGAACAATTTCGCAGATGGAGCGGCACACTTTCGCCGCGGAAGATAATGTCGCAAGAAAACCCGTCGAGAAGATGAAAAGCCGCGCGAGGAAAGAAAGGACAAGCTACTGCAACGAGTTCCTCGGGAAACCTGCGACGACGCGACTCGCGACCGATAAACCATCAACAGACACGTCGAAGGTTCACCATCGACTCGAGTTTGCGGTTAGAGGAAAATCGAGATGCTTTTAGCGTCGCGAAATTTAAGCGTACCACTCGTCTGAGCAGGTTTCCTTCGTTCCACATCGATATATACTTCGTTAGAACGATATATCGCGGTCGTAAATTATCGTATTGACAGTAAACCTGCTACGACCGCTGATACGATGGATCAAATCTCTCGATGCGGTAGATGATATAGTATGAATTTCGAGAGAAACGGAAGAAAAGAAATGGAAGTTGAAAAATTGATTGACACTAAAACCATCGATCTTTAATGAGTATCTAACTATAACGTGCACAGATTATAGTAATTTCAGCGGTACGATGAATACGAGTAAATATATCGATTACAGTTCTTTCTTAATACGAGTTGATACCGATTTTATTCTTAAAACAGGTGTATGTGTTCGGTGATTGCAAAAAGGAAAATTCTGGGACCAGTCATTTTCACTGGGTTGGTAGTTCTAGCGTTAACAGTTGAATGCCAAGGGGGCCACCAATGACCGGCACTCAACTTTGCTACAGCGCCGTGGGGGCCACCGGTGACCGGCAACGCGACCATTAGTAAAAATACGTAATTAGAGTAAATATCGATACTGATAAATTTTTAAATAGTACCATTGTTACTATAATGGTTCGAAGAAATTAATGCCATACAAAATATGCAAAAATAATTTTATTTATACAAAGAAAAGGTGAACCAAAACAGTCGGCACAATATTTCGCCACTTTTTTAGTGCAATTCTTTGCTCTCGTTCTACCTAGCTGATTTGAATTATTTTCGTAGCACACTTTGCAAAATCGCTTTACATTTCGCACACTTTCAGGTTTCTCTTTAAATTCGTGACGACGTTTTTCTGTACGTAACTGCTCGATGAAACGCAATCTTCGTCATCGGAACAATTCGCTAAATACATCGTTAACTTCATTCTAAAATCGGGAATTAAAATATTTTTTCGAGTTGCTTTTCAAACAATTGATAATGGCAAAAATGGTCTACAGCGCCTCGGGTTCACCGGTGACCTCCGCCACGAAAAATACATTAAACGCGATTATACAACTCACGTTATCTTTTGTAAATAATATTTCAACATAATATGCATCGCGTAATAAAATATTCATGTTGACGCCATGGGTAATCCACGTAAAATGCGCGCGGCAGTCAACGTGTTAAAGAAATTGTTGGAATACCTATCTCGTATATGAGCGATAAACTTATCTAACTAATAAAATTTATCAAAACGATAAGTTTTGTCGATAATGCCACACAAAGCCAATTTTTAATCGCAATATACTTATGTTGCAAGATAGAGAGCACTCATAAATTCAGGCACCGTTACTTTCGTTAAATTTCTACTCGATTCATTCACCATTGTCTATTACGAATTTGCAAGTGTGCGAAAGGAATAAGTACGAAAGTAAGGAAGAATTTGAAATTCGCGTGGTGCGGTATTGATTAAATCTCGAACGCACTATTTTCTGCTGAACATCGGAAACTACCGTTTCGATAATCGTGACGCTAGAAGCTTTACCTACCACCGATTTCACGGTGCCGCTATATCGTTGGAAACAAGCATAATTGCGATGATGCGAATGAATTATTGATCCGACGGAAGCGTGGAAGTTAGTCAGTCGTCATTGGACAAAGTTCATTCGCCGACTGTCCCAGCCGCCGGAAACTCGACTGGATGAATTTGCAAATTTCACATCGGTCCAGGGACAGGCTAAATCTCCACTCGAACGGCGCGGGACTTCTGACGGAAAATTCGCCAGCGTGTCCATCCATCGGCCGCGTTACCGAACAAAAAGTGCCCGGTACCAAAATCGATATTCCGTTTAACGAATGCATAATCGATTCAATTAATTTCGCGCTAATTATTTGTCGGGACTTTGGCCCGCTCTTGGACCCGTCGATAAAGCTATTTTCCCTCGCGATCCTCCCCTATCCGCGAATAGTGCTCGAGTGCGGGTTAATTAACGAGACATCGATGTCACCGAAATTCAATTTTTTCGCCGGATGAGAAGCTTGTTTACCGGTTGTGCACAATATTTATGCGTGGAAATTGACGACGAAAAGGGCTCTTGATTTTGCTGCAATTTGCGAAATAAAACAAAGAATAAGCGTAATTATGATTGAGACATAACTCGGGGAGAAAGATTGCGTGGAAATTGACGACGAAAAGGGCTCTTGATTTTGCTGCAATTTGCGAAATAAAACAAAGAAAAAGCGTAATTATGATTGAGACATAACTCGATTTCACGATTACGGGGAGAAAGACACTTTCTATGCTACGCTTTATTGAAACGACGTCGATGCGTTCCATATAAAAGCATTCTCGGTCAGTTTCATTGAAATTTTACAGCAACGTGTCGATTAAGACCGATAATTAACGAGAAGATAAATATTTGGAACATTGCTTCGTAATATCACGATCTACGAATCGGTTATTGTTTGCAATTGAAATATATACGAGAAATTCAAATGGGGGGCGTAAATATAGAAAACGAGGGATGTCGAGGATGAGAAAGTTGGACAGCACGATTTCGCTGGCAATACCGACGCTATTTACTGTCACGATTATGCGGTATTATCAAATTATTATCACCCCGTGTAAAATAACCGCGGTAGTAAAGATGGCTGCAGCGTTAGTGGCTTTCAGCTTTAGCCGTGAAAAGGAGCATTATCACATGAGTGGGTCTTAATGCGTGCATCTCTCGTAATCTATGAGTTAGAACGACCTGGATGTTATGGCAACATCGACGAGAGGTACGTGTCCTCGCATTTCACGCGCGATAGTAACCCTCGACGAAGAAACTCGCGTAATTAATATAACATTTCGAAACAGAAAACGTTCTACGATATCTTACGGCTTCAAGGCGTGCCATAGATCAGGAGGATGATAACTTCGGATTGGAAAAATCCGATTATCGAGAAGACAGACCTAGAAGAAATTCTGCACCCTTGCCAACTTCCGTTCACCTCGCGACGTAAAAACGGAACACGAGAAAGCTGCCAGTGACAAATCGGCGCTGATCGCCAGGAATTCGATGAGAAAATTTATTTTTTCATCCTAATCACCCCGGTCAAAGTATAATCGACGCTTAATCGAACGTGGAATTACGTGCACATCTCGCAACCCTGCAGGACTCCGAGGTCCACTGTACGCGTTCCTAAGTGTAACAGGACACTGGGTCGACTTCCGAAATGATGGGAAGGCTCGGAGGAGCAGCCTTGTTTCTCGATTTTCACGATTTTCGCGGATCGCGATGCGTCTCGTGCGGACAGCAATCGCAAATTGAGAAATTGCGTCGGTAAAGGGACCGGAAAGCGGGACCGCGTCGGTCCGCGACGCAGGGAGGCGTGTCAGCGGCAAACGGCGCGCGATTAATCAACGAGGCAATTCATCTTAATGATCGAGCTAAGGCAGCTTGAGCTTTCGTGCCCGCAACGTAGGCGTAGCCAGGCGTACGAGCGCGGCTATGTGCGACGTGTTTATTACCGCTCTCAATGCACATGACCGTGTGCAACCTTGTTACATGGTACATAAGCCCATTGTTTTCGCGGTGGCTGATTTAGCCGCGGTGAAACTACTCCGGCCGAGTCATTTTCGGGTTCACTTGCTTAAACTAGCTTTATCGGTCGTCGACCGCTTTAGCTTTCTTTCATGCACGCTGCGAGTTGCGTTCCCACGAACCTTTGTTGGATGTCAACGTTTCCGGATACACCTTTGTTTCCAGAAAGGTAAATATCGCGCACGGTATTCGAAATTCTTGCACCAGTGCGAGGATTTGCATCAATTGTAGGAAATTCAATTTGTAAAGAGCGTGTTTCATTGACGATCGAAGGGTATATTCGATGAAACACGGTATGAAATACGAAGAAGATTCTTCTGTGCTTTTACAGCAAATTGAAAACTGGAGAAAGGTTATTTGATGGTATATAGGATTTGCTGTTGTAGAGTTACGATATGTAATATTGTGAGAGTAAACGAACTCTGGTTACCGATAAGGCGACACGAGTGAGCACTACGTAACGGTGATAATTGGTGTCTCAAAACGAAGCGACAATCCGCTTGATTTTCATGGCACATTGACAAAGAAGACCCACGAGGAGTGAAGGAGACCAGTTTCACATATTCACGCCGGCGTGTACCACTGGTGGCTGTGGAAGTGTAGTGGAAGGATAAGGAGATAGGGCTAGTGGTCCAGAAGACTTTCTTCGTCGAAGGCTTTTATTTTACCGACGGTTCTTCGGCTCGAGAAGGTTTGACAACCCTCGACCGATCGTCTCGCCATCGATGAGTTCAAGTGTTTTAGGCGTAAACAGTCGGAGACGCTACCTGTCGCCTGACTGTTTACGCCTTCTATTCCAAGATCGCTTACAAAAGTTTAGTGTAAGTTTTTATTTACGTGATGTATCCATTTTTTAATTTACTTACACCATTGCCAATGTATTAAAATAAGAGCCTAGGACATTTGAATCCACCAGATGAAGCAATGCACGAATACGTGCGACACCCTACAGTGAGAAACACAAAAATCAACGCCGGCGTGAACGTGTTACTATCAGAGACGACAGAGATGCGTGGTAGAAATGAAAAAATATTGTATCGAACGGGATAGAGCACAAATGACCAGTAATAGACTTATTTAACACAGCCAACCCCTCCATTCCACCCCTTACAATGTATTTCGTACATTGTGTACATGCTAACAAGTGTGCATGAGAAGTAAATAAATATATACATCGTATATTGCGCACGATAAACGCAATAACACAATAATAAATATATATTCTGGTTTGTGACCGAGCGTTGAATATAATGTTGGAAAAATTTGATGATACGAGTAACTATGAAATAATAGTAAACGTAGCGTTTGTACCAATTTATCGTTACGAAAGTAGTTTACTGTATTAAATTTGGACAGTGTTCTCCGGCCATATAGATCTCGCGTTATCCGTTATCGCTGCGAAATTATTCTCATTAACATAACTATATAAAGCGACATAGCGCGTAATCGTACGACGTTAACCTAAATCCGATAAATGATTGTTTATACGCATATGTTAATTACGTTCCTCGCTCTGAGGGTTTGCTATATAATTCGTCTAATTTCATTTAATTTTCACACCCGGTTCGTTTGCTCCTTGAAAATTAATTACTTCCAATTATACCCCTTAACCTCGCACGCTGCTAGAGTATAAAATATCACGTTATCTCGCGAGATATTTTTGTCCGCCGAAATATTACTTTCTCATTCCGATTACGTCGTTATTTTGATCACGATATACGATGGAAATCGTACAACTATAACGCGAAACTTTTATCCCTAAACGCAGACAAAATTCCAAAAATTGCTCCAAAAGCACCGCGAATATTTAAATACCGCAAACCATGTTTAAAAAAATTGTCGAAAATAAGATACGTCTTAACGTATATACAAAAATCAATCTCTCAGAGATTGAACGCGTGAAATGTCCATTTCAGAATAAATAGAATAGAATACAAAATTTATAGAAGAAACGTAGTAATAAAAATCCCTATAGAATAAAGATAATAAAGATCCCCTTTTTCTTTATTCGATGAGAAGATTAACTCGATAAGATACGATATAATAAGATATGCTGAATTCGGTAAGATCGTACATATGTAGAAAAAACGATCCTTCTTCGCGAGGAAGAATTTATTTTCTTTCGAGACTGGGTAAAAATCATGAATGGCCGACCGATTTGTCTTCCCGAAAGTTCTTCGAGCTCGACCTTCCTCTCCAAGGTTCAACAAAAATCTGATCTCTTTCTAGGATTCTGAAGAAGCTCTCCTTCGTTAGCTTTCCTTTTGCTCCAGTTTAACGAAGTGTGTGACGAGTCCAAGGTGGACGTGAAAAATGGCCAACAGGGTAGATTTCTCTGGCCTGTGTCACCACCTTCGAGCTAGAGCGTCTACTCGAGATATCTTCGCGTGATCGTTTAACAAGGACACAGATATCTGACATTTTGAAAACGAAAATCACGGGAGATTTTGATTTTAAAATCAAAAGTGACGACGAAGGCAGTCTGATGACTAATTAGGCTTCCATCGAGGCGACGATGTTGGCACGTGGACTATGTACGCTGTCGAGGTACGGTTAATTGCTGGAAATTACACATCTATACTGAATGTCTATACACCATATGCATATGCGACATGTGTATTATGAATTAGTAACTAATGAACTTACGATGAGTGGCAAACCTGTATCCTGTAAATAGACACAGTAAACGTCTTCCTTAAACAATCTCTGCTTTGATTTAAACAAAAGACAGAAACGTCGAGGAAATTCTAGGGAATTCTAGGGAATTCTAGAAAATTCTATGGAATAAAAGATTCATGGAAGTTGATAATAATCGAGACCAATAGATACAAATCCCAGAATTTGTAGACTTTACGTTACGAAACAAAGTCATCGCTCATCGTTGTGAAATTACGATATCCGATAGCAGAAGATGATACGATTTTTGATAAATTAAATCTTCGCATTGTTTCGATGACAACGGAGCTCATTCGCAACACAACAGGCCGACCCCGCTGGTATCCCCCAGCACCCCTTAATATTCGCGCATACGCGTCCGAGAAATTCTGTTAATTGCTCGATACCGTTCTAATGAGACCGGGTTATGACCGTACGATCCGATGGGAGCTGTAGCTTATGCCGATACTCGCTGATTTCGATAGATATCGCGATCCGCGGGTCGCGTTTCGCAGCGTCCAGCGCCATTTTCGAATCGATCCGCGGAAACGATCATTTCGAAATCACGCGGGTGTTCGAAACTCGTTTGGTCTTCAAGTTAAAACGAACATCGATCGAATTTGCCATTTAGAAAAATCGCAAGCGATTGGAGAGGTATTCCATTAGCGAAGAATTCGCGAAAACGCAATTCTCATCGAATCTCGGTGATCGAGCGGCTGTTATTTCGTTGATAAATATGGCTGGCATTTTGTCCGCTATTTCAGACACGCACAACGAATTCCAGAAACGTGCTGGTCTCTTTTTTTTTTTTTTTTAATTCGGAACAGTCGACGCTTGTAACGCTAAAACTCGAGCGGTTTCATTGTTATCTGAAGGTCTGTTTCACGAGCGGCCCGAATTGCACATGGCCAGAATTTATGCTCGAAAATTCGCTCCTCGTAGAGAGATATTCAGCGCGGAATGGGACGAGAAAAAATAACGCTCGAATCTTATGATCGCGATAACGCAGCAAGCTTTCTGCATTAACGGCGCAATTTCACGCACTCCGCGCGTTCCGCGCCGAACCCACAACGGAACCCTTCGCGGACGGAGCACTTTCCTCGAGAGGATCTCGCGAGTATTCTAATCGACTGTGACAACCGTACACAGTGTTCCTCCTGGACAAGTTCGAACCGTTAATCTCTGCGAATTTCGAGTGAAAAATTTGCTCGAAGCTCGTCGAAAGACGACCGAAGATTCGAAATGTGCCGACATTGGTTTTCGCGTTTAGGAACGCGTCAGAATTTTTGTGAGAAACGACGAAACATTTCGTGACCCCGCGGAGAATCGCCTATCATTCTGCTGGACGCTGACCATTAGTCTCTCGCCTCTGCTCGTTCCGTTCGCGACCATAACTCGCTGCACGGACACTAGGTACACTGAAATAATGTTACACGCTGACAACGCTGATTTAACTTTACGACGCTTTTTTATCGACGACGTAATGAAAGAACGACACGTCGTATTCACGTTAATTTAACCGCGTATTCGCCGCTCGAATTGCGCCATTTGGTCACGCAGTTTCGACCGTGCCAGACAAGTATAGTGCCAGCGCTCGAATCATTGTTTTCCCAATTTTCGATTACGCGTAGCCGTGGATTTTTCGCTGGAATCGCGAGCTCGGTTCCGGCTCTAGCACGCGAGACTCGTTTATCTGATAATGTTAACAAATAATCCAAGTTTAACGGTTGCTGGCTCATCCAACGTACTTCTATTTTCTGAGGAAGCATCGAGAGATACGATCACGATTTACGCTTAACGCTTTATTTAAGATGACGAAGCAACGTTCAAGGGTTACACAGGGATATTTTTATAATATACTGCATGAATTTAACGGTATTACTATTGAAATAAGGGATAAATTAACCCTTTGCACTCGATGAATTTTTGGCTAAAGAAGAGTAGAAATTCAAAGATTCTCTACTAATAAACTGACAATACTTTTTACAGCAGTAAATAAATAATTGTATAATAATAGAATCGTAGAATTATTTGATTTCGATACCTCGCACACTGTTACATTACATTAAATTTGATATATTAATTAATATCGATCTTCCAAATTTATTGAAATGGTGACTGAAGCTCACTCCTCTCGAGTGCAAAGGGTTAATTTAAAAAATTAATAAGCTTAAGCGAAAGTTTCTGTTGAAAATAAGATACGTCTATATCGAATATACAAAAATCAATCTCTTAGGAGAAATAGATATGTTTTTGAACTATGCATCGAAGTGTTTACTTCATGCTGCAGATAAGAATTAGAGGACCAGGACGAGCTGCATTCGCATACCCTTTTCCTTCGCTCTAATTTTCACTCTCTACGCGAACAATCAAAATACTTGAGATATACCTTCTTTAGGAGAGAATAAAGATAATTATAAAATACAGATAGTTATTTATCTTTATCCACAATCCCAATAGTTTCATTGGCTGTTTGCAAGGATTAAAGTATTACGATGAAAATGTATAATCACGTTTCCATCTCGATGAAGGCTGATATTAATTTTGCTAAAAGCAGCTGCAAGTTCTCCGCGACTGCAAGGATAAAAAGTCTGAACCCAGTTCGGTAGTTCCAGTGCAAACCTACCACTTAAAACAAAACGCAAATTCGCTTAAAAAATTGAAACCCTGAGACAACAACCCTGACAATCACGCGTTTTCCACGCTCCTCGATCGAATCAAGTGTGCCGAAGTGCAATCCGAGTCAAGTATAATCCAAATCGCGACGGAAGGATAAGTAAAAGAGCAAAAGATCGGTATAGGGAAAAGATATAGCAAATGTATAGCAAATCGAAAACGTGAGTGGGCAATGAATTTGGCAATTAAATCACCGATTAATCGCGATCTGCAGAAACGATCGGACATAATCCTTTGCATTAGTTGTCGACGTTCGCGTATTTACTCACCCTGCTCCTGCGCCCAATTGATAAGGGATGGTACACGGGCATCAAAACTGGAATTACAGTTCTCGAAGCGTGCAGAGGAGTCCAGGCCAACGGTCTCGTAATTGGCTTTTACTCCGCAGAGCAACGCCGTCGCGCATGCCGAGGACTCTCCGATTTGGGCGTCCATGTTGTAAGTCTGCAAATGAAAATGGAAGACGTAAGTGTTACTTGCTTTAATTAGTTTGCGACATGTTGCGCGGGCAATTCTTACTGAGAGTAAATTAGTCGCGTACAACGTTGGCTTTCGTACGTGTAACCATTGAAAGATAGTAGTTGTATAAAATTGCACTGATCTCTGAACGTACTGTTGGATGACTAGCGATCCGTTTACTCCTAGTCACTAGAAGGGCCTAGCTAATAAACGCTGACCAATTCCAGAATCCAAAAACAACTGACTCATTCCTACTTTCACTAAAGGTTCACGGCCATCTCCACTTCACCAAAACTAACAATATTGTGGGCAACTTTCACCGCGGCCCATTGTCTTCCAGCGGGAGACAGCTCTTCGTTGGAGTTCTAGGAAGGCCTCACTGAGGACAACAGCCACAGATGGGGATGCTAGACCCTAAGCTGGGGCGTTTGGACCGAAGTTTAACCAAAGAGACTACGGACACGCGAAGACAAGGCGACGGAGAGGGGACACGCCCTATAGAACAGCGAGGGACGCGTTTTTGGGGCACTATCCGACCACAGTACGAATAGAATAAAGAAGTTTCGCAGAAGCACAGAGCCTAGTTTTACTAAAATCCTTCCTACAATATATAAACACCTACAAAATTTGCGAAAAGCTAGGTTTTTTTTCTCAGCCGACTTATATTTTTCCGACACAGCCTTTGTGGGCAATTTTCACTGTTGCCCATTGTTTTCAGGGCGGGAGAAAGCCCTTCGTTGAAGTTCTAAGAAGGCATCGCCGAGGTCCAAGATAACAGCCACAGATGGGGATGCTAGATACTAAGCTGGGGCGTTTGGACCGAAGTTTAACCAAAGAGGCTACGGACACGCGAAGACAAGGCGACGGAGAGGGGGCACGCCCCATAAAATAGCGAGGGACGCGTTTTTGGGGCACTATCCGACCAGAGTACGAACAGAATAAAGAAGTTACTCAGAAGCACAGAGCCTAGTTTTACTAAAATCCTTCCTACAATATATAAACACCTACAAAATTTGCAAAAGGCTAGGTTTTTTTTCTCAGCCGACTTATATTTTTCCGACACAGCCTTTGTGGGCAATTTTCACTGTTGCCCATTGTTTTCAGGGCGGGAGAAAGCCCTTCGTTGAAGTTCTAAGAAGGCATCGCCGAGGTCCAAGATAACAGCCACAGATGGGGATGCTAGACCCTAAGCTGGGGCGTTTGGACCGAAGTTTAACCAAAGAGGCTACGGACACGCGAAGACAAGGCGACGGAGAGGGGGCACGCCCCATAAAATAGCGAGGGACGCGTTTTTGGGGCACTATCCGACCAGAGTACGAACAGAATAAAGAAGTTACTCAGAAGCACAGAGCCTAGTTTTACTAAAATCCTTCCTACAATATATAAACACCTACAAAATTTGCAAAAGGCTAGGTTTTTTTTCTCAGCCGACTTATATTTTTCCTACACAGCCTTTGTGGGCAATTTTCACTGTTGCCCATTGTTTTCAGGGCGGGAGAAAGCCCTTCGTTGAAGTTCTAAGAAGGCATCGCCGAGGCCCAAGATAACAGCCACAGATGCGGATGCTAGATACTAAGCTGGGGCGTTTGGACCGAAGTTTAACCAAAGAGGCTACGGACACGCGAAGACAAGGCGACGGAGAGGGGGCACGCCCTATAAAACAGCGAGGGATGCGTTTTTGGGGCACTATCCGACCAGAGCACGAAGAGAATAAAGAAGTTACTCAGAAGCACAGAGCCTAGTTTTACTAAAATCCTTCCTACAATATATAAACACCTACAAAATTTGCAAAAGGCTAGGTTTTTCTTCTCAGCCGACTTATATTTTTCCGACACAGCCTTTGTGGGCAATTTTCACTGTTGCCCATTGTCTTCAGAGCGGGAGAAAGCCCTTCGTTGAAGTTCTAGGAAGGCATCGCCGAGGCCCAAGATAACAGCCACAGGTGGGGATGCTAGATACTAAGCTGGGGCGTTTGGACCGAAGTTCAGCCGAAGAGGCTACGGACACGCGAAGACAAGGCGACGGAGAGGGGGCACGCCCCATAAAACAGCGAGGGATGCGTTTTTGGGGCACTATCCGACCAGAGCACGAATAGAATAAAGAAGTTACTCAGAAACACAGAGCCTAGTTTTACTAAAATCCTTCCTACAATATATAAACACCTACAAAATTTGCAAAAGGCTAGGTTTTTTTTCTCAGCCGACTTATATTTTTCCTACACAGCCTTTGTGGGCAATTTTCACTGTTGCCCATTGTTTTCAGGGCGGGAGAAAGCCCTTCGTTGAAGTTCTAAGAAGGCATCGCCGAGGTCCAAGATAACAGCCACAGATGCGGATGCTAGATACTAAGCTGGGGCGTTTGGACCGAAGTTCAGCCGAAGAGGCTACGGACACGCGAAGACAAGGCGACGGAGAGGGGGCACGCCCCATAAAATAGCGAGGGATGCGTTTTTGGGGCACTATCCGACCAGAGCATGAATAGAATAAAGAAGTTACTCAGAAACACAGAGCCTAGTTTTACTAAAATCCTTCCTACAATCTTCCATGTCATCAGTCTCGTGACCCCTGCTTGCGATGCCTCGCGGGCCTTTCGAAAAAGCCGAGGGTTTATGGTAGCCGCAAGCGCTGCTGAGGTCGTTATTGTTTAAGCCTGAAGGCTGCTTTTTACCCTGCTAAATGGGTAGACTTTCGCTGAGGACGACTTTCTCAAAAACAGCGATGGATGGGCGAGTCCCATAAACCCCCTTGACCATTTTCACGCCAAATGTTCTTATTTGTCCGTACCTATAGTGCAGATCGTCAATGCAATCATGATAAAAAATATTTTTAGATGCGATAACGATATCAGTGTCGTGACAAAGCGATTACTTATCGACTAATACCATTCGTTATAGTAACTATGACGTGTTCTCGTTCCACTTGAAACGTGAAAATTCGAATTTCGTCGAACATTCATCGAACGCATTGCACGTTATGATAGTCGGACTTTCTTTGGTGGTCGCGTTGTGCGGATTGAACGATAAGCGATCGGGGGGCGGAGCAGGGGGAAGAGTACCTCTATGTACATAAATCTTGACGGCATTATCCGTAGAAGGCCGGATCTGTGAAAAATACTGCCAACTTTTGGCACATCGCTTATTATTCGGAAACTGAGCGATCCACTCGAGTGCCGAACGATGCAAATAATAACGGGGTGTCGTCGAGCTCGAAATATTCGAAAAGGTGCCAGGATAAGCGCGACCAACAGCTAGGTGAAATTATTCTGCGATTCAGTGATCGTACATACTTAAAAAACTAGTTTATATATTTACATGATTGGATCAATGACAATTAACTGAAGTCTGATGCAAAATAAGCTTTTCCTGAATCGGAATTTAAACGTTCTCTTGGAAAAGTAGTTTAACATATTACGGACAGATAACGAGATATCTCGTTTTTCATATTGCGTAGTTAGAGGCCGTTGGTGAGATATGGCAAAGTTGCTACGTGATAGTCAAGGGCAGTTTTTGGTAATTTGCATTGCGAATTAATTATTTGAAACCCTGAAATATGGTAAATAGGGTAATGAAAAATATTAAGGAATCGTTCATTTTTAAAATTGTCGTTGAAAATAAATATTTCACGTAACAATTATGAGAGAAGTCTTTATTTGGATGGCGTCACCCTGCATCGGGATCTATGTTTGCTTCGAGGAACCATCAAGATTATCAATTTTCGAAGCAGAACTGAGCGACGCAATGGGTCGTCATAGGGCCTACAAGAACCTGGCTGAAGGGTTCGAGGGAACACACTCGACAATTTACCGTCTGCATCACGCATCGTACAAGACAAGCCTCCACGCATTTGTATTGCAAGAGAATGAAATAGAATCAAAGTTTAAAGTTAAACCTTCATAAACCCGATCCTTTACCACACAATGATTTTTAACTATTAACAAATCATCGCTAATTTAAAAATATTTGACGCAAAATAATACTCGGCTACTGAGTACGATTAGCAACAAAATGTCCGATCCACGATGTGTTAAGACAAACGGCCAAAATTTTTTCCCCGAAAAATATCGTTCAGCATATATCTACTGATTTGAATCGTAAGATAATCGTATTTCGTTGAAATCGCGAGTCTTCTTTTTCCCCGAAGAAAATACACCATTCTATTTATAATTATTGATCACCGATATATTTTCTCGAATTGTGCGCAATTAATATTAATTGCGTAACTTATCATCCACAACACGCGAAATCTATCGATCAGCTGTTTCGTTCCGTATGTCTGCATATCCGCGTTTCTTGCGACATAACCAGGTATCCAACAAAAGGAAGACGCACAACGGTGCAGTACATGTTAAACAATACCACATGGTATTTGAAATACGCTATCTCGCTCTTTTCGAACGCGAACGTGGAATGTCAATGTGTTTGGATAAAGTTATCTCGAAGAGATAAGTACATAAAATATTAGATATCACCTTTCGCGCGTACAGTTTTGTCAAGGATCGTAGAAGTGTAATGTTGCTGTAAAATACTCCGGACAGCGAAATGGCCAACGAACCAGATCAATCAATGTCGATAACACAAACCATTAAAAATTACTTCGACGTGGACAGTTGGAGCTTCCTGAAACCAAAGTGAGTGAATATTACTTCGTTAAAAGAACGACGCACGATCGAGCGATTTCTGACAGCGCGATGACATCCAGGTAGATTGCACCATATCGATGACATCAGTCGATTTTCGAAGCGGATCGGCTCTATTCGCGCTAGAGAAACTCTCCGAAACGGATCGAGGAAGCAGGGAAAAAGTTTCGTTCGAGCAGGAAACGGTGACATAGAAGTAGGTGTTTGATAACGGGCCTTCGAAAAGCGCGACTTCGATACGTGTGAGGCGTCAACGACGCAATAAACGGAGGAGCGTAAAGCTTCGCGTGATCTAGCACGGGCTCAGGGCTCGTCCGAAAGTGCACGAAATCACGACAGGGACGCGGAATATGCATATTTACCGGCTGAAAATTAACGTGTCTATGGTGAAATTAATTTTACGGGGTGGTTCACGGTTAAACGTAGCGCGAGGTGTTTGCTTATTGCGCTGTGAAATATCAAAGACGACCAAGGTTCCTATGATCTCGAGTGATTAAAAAGGCTGACAATGAGTACGATCTTCCTTGGGTTTCTGACCTCTGATTTCATGGATTATGTCCGCGAAATTTTTTATTTCCACGAGTCGTTCTGAAAGTTCCCGCGCAATTTCTCGACAAATTTAGCGTCGTTGTATGTCAGAGATAGTCAGTCCCGAGAATTGTTCCGGATAAAAAGATACCGTACTCGGTAGATTATTTTAACTCGCGCAGTTACAACGGTTGAAAGTTTCGATAATGCTGCAGTATAATTTTACGGTCGATATGAAGTGGCCTTCATTATGCAGCAGTAAGGTTTTAACCTGTTGTAACTGTTGTACGTAAGTATTCTGAATACGATCCACTTTCTCGTATTACGCTTTTTACTCGCAATGGCTTCCCAAATAGTCCAAGTTCCCTACTCTCGTTTCGAATCACCCGTTATATCACCGCAATGTCGGGGAGAATTATCGATAGTTCCTAGAGAGTAATTCTAGAAACCAGGCCGAGCTATATACACCTATATACCTATGTTTCGAGTAAAATCAGAGGTAAATCCAAAGGAAAATTCACTGTTTAACACACTGTTCGAGGTTATGCGGGCCCTTTCGGGCCGTAAGGACCGACGAGACCTGAACGAAAAGTCTAGGGACCAACGTAGCGTTCAACGTGTTAACGAACCGAGTCACTCCGGTGGTGCAATCTCGCGTCGATGATGCAACAGTTAATCGAATCAAAATTTCCCACCACGACCATTCCCCAACTTCCCGATAAGCGCGTACTCCAGACCTAGTTTCCAAATCCTGTCTAGCAACATTGTCTGATCTATTCGCGCGAACTGTATCGAACGACAGAGGTAGTCGCTATAAACAAGATATCTCTGACACGCTCACTCGCGCGAGCAAGGATTCGTGTAAAATTCGCTGTTCATTTTTGAAATACCGTTTCGATGGCAATATTACTCATCAGGAAAAACCATATTGCCGACCAAGTACCTAGGTAAAACACGATGACATCGACTGACGCTTGACCATCATATATGCCAAGTCTCCTGAAGCGTGTGGCAATAATTTAGTTCGTTTTTCCGTTTATAATCCCTTATACTTTAAATTCGGAAACGCTTTCCAATTGCAAATTAAATAGCCCTACCAAGAGTCTACATAAATGCTGGACCTATTAGCTCGTAGAATATATAAACACGAGATAGCAAGATAGGCACACAGTCCACTTATCATTTCGAAGCCAAACACAATTTCCTGGAAGAACCGTTCGTCACTAATCGTCGTCAAGCAAGAACGACCTAGTGACGATATACATTCGCAATTCACCCTGATAAACCGTGAAACCCCTAAAATTGTATGACTCTGCAATTACATTTAATCGTCATACACCCGAATCTGTGGTTAGGAGAGAAAGAAAAAGGTGTAGCAAAAAGGAAATTAACAGTCCCATATTCCCACTCGCAATTTTGCACTCCGCGGATCTTCTTTTTCCTTCGATTACACGGGTTCGTTATAATCGTTGTTCGGGGATTAATATCCGCGACATTTGGACGAGCGCGAGAGGTCGGACAGGGATTAGCGGTCGGTAGAGAGCGTAGTCGAGCTCAAAGGAAGCGCGATGGACCTCTATAATACCGGTAACTCGTTTTCTCTCTCCCTATGAACGTTTGTTTGGTAATGGCGGCAGGTCCAGGACGCATTTGTGACCAGTTTGTAAGCACTCCGCGACCGGCTTTGTCATCCAGACCCCGTCATCCGTGTCCGCGTGCACGAATTTGCTAGGCTGCACGTACGTGAAAGCGTGTCTACACGGGCTCATACCGGAGTCTTTCAACACGGGTACCTCGAGTCGTTTAAAAAGCTCGATTCTGCATCGACACGTGACGTTTTGTGTCCCATCCTTTTTCCCCATTGCCCGTCACCATGTTTTCCCCCTGCGCTACGCCGACTCTTTCCGACGATGTTCAGCTCGTTCCGCGTGGCCTTTTTTCCGTCGTCCAGATTAAAATTGACGGGTATCTAATCGTTGAAAAATCACAGTGAGCCTTTGAACGTTCCAGCGGACATGGCGATTTTCGCTCGCGACTATTCGTAGCGGTACAAAGAATATCGAAGACTCGACGGCGGAGGTGATTATGGCTATTCACGGGCTATGGCTAGGTCGGGAACTATGTTAAATAGCTAATGGTACGGTTTATTTGAGTATAGCGTGTCGGATAGTCGCTGTCGTGATAATGTTTGGGAACTAGGCGCGAACGTTACCTGTGTACTGCAACTGTGCATGGTAAACATGACATAAGCAGCGGGATGAACCGAGCGCGCTATGCCAGAATTAGTATAATAACGCTTTGCGCCACTCTGTTATTCGATATAAATAATCCCCCTTCCATTATGTTAACCCTTATCTAACCCTATCTAATCGCGAGAACGATAACTAAAGACGATAAGTAACGGAAGATAAGGATTCTTTCGCGATAATTCGTGGATGAGGATTGAATTGTTTCTAAAATTGTTTCCACCTGAAATTATCAAAAATTTTTCATCGCTGCATTTAAAGTAGTATTTCCAGTAGCATTTCTCGGGGGTAACGAACAATGATATAATCCATCTCGAGTCAGTCGCGATAAATTCGTAAAATATAGACTCTGGGTATCTTGGAATTTCATATGACGCAACAAAGGGTTTCTGGGGTCTGCAAGCGCTTGGTGAATAATTATAATCTTACCGAAGTGTGCCATCAGATGAAACGGTTAACGCTTACCCTGCTGAAACGCACTAACGCAATCTGCGATCCCGTGAAATCACGCTCAAATGACGAGGAAACACACTGGTCGCGTTTGATTCCATCCACCGTTGCAAATGGAATAATAACGCTTGATAGTTTCGAAGATCGTTTACAGTTTCCCGGAATTTTCGTTACTCCGTGCTTATGGTAATCGAGCTAATGAGCTGCATTTGCGTGATCGCATCAGCGGCTTTTAACCGAAAAATGTGCAAACTGTAGGTAAACGAGGTTCACAGTTTGAGAAATGTCTTCTTTTTAACAGTAGAATTCAATTATCTCGTACGAGTATTCGCAGGATTGGGAAAATAAGATGGATATTAGGCTCGAGTTAGCGAGAAGATATGTGGACATAATGGTAACTGTAACGAGTTTGCGATAACTCTTAATTGCAGTACACGTTCGTTATAGTATCTTCTCGATTGTTTTGACAAGTACTTTGTGCTTCTAAAGTTTGATGCGCTGTGCGAGCGGTTTACGGGGAGATTGAATACTAAACGTAATAATAATCAATTTATTGAGGAAATGTGTCAGCGGTTTAACAACTTCCGAAATGCTTTGCATCTTAATGTTGAAATTAATCCAATCGGAATAACCAATAATTCATTGCGAATTTGTCGAGGGATGCGCGGAGAAATCGTTTCAAAATACACAGCTTATGACACCCTCGACAAAACAACGATAAAATTTCTGAATAACGAAAAATATAGAATAGTACTGTTCATATTGAGACGTTCCTATATTCCTAAACTTGACAGACTGTCTAAGAAAAATCTTAAAAAATTACGATCCACGTAATAATTTAAATTAACATAATAATTCCGATAAATTTCGGAATAGCATATTAGACATACGGTATAATAACAGTTGTTGGAACCCGGATTTCAATATACAACACGAGTTCTAGCAACAAGGCTACGTTGGAAAAATGCAAGTTGGCGGAGAGGAAAAAGCAAAACTGAAACTGAAACTGGAACTGACTGAACTGAACTGAAACTGGACTTTTCGCAAATTTTGTGGGTGCTTATATGTTACTTTTTAGTGGACTGAAGATGACTATTGGCCCTTAATGAAAGTAGGAATGAGTCAATTGCTTTTGCACTCTGAAATTGGTCTGCGTTTATCAGCCAGACCCTTCTAGTGATTAAGGGCCAACGAATCGTTAGTCATCCAACACAGCAATCGTGACAGCGATTTAAGCCTCAAATTTCCAATATGCAATTAAATGAGAAAAAGATTTGGACAAATTTATGGCATAACGTATTGACCCTCTGCACTCGACGACTTTTGGCTAAAGAAGAGTAGAAATTCAAAGATTCTCTGCTAAAAACCTGATAATACTTTTTGGAGCAATAAATAAAGAATTGTAAAATTATTTGATTTCGATACCTCGCATATTGTTACACTGCATTAAATTTGATATATTAATTAATATCGATCTCCCAAATTTTATGAAATGGTGACTGAACCTCACCCCTCGAGTGCAAAGGGTTAAATATAACACAAGCTGGACCCAAAGTGTGTACGTAAGAATTCCAGTACTGTTCATGCACACTACTCTCTAAATTTTATACGCAGATTCGAATTGCTGGTTATTCCCGCTGAAACTTTGCCCCAAGTACACCTTGTTCTCGCTTAAGAAGATTCAGTCCCGCACAGACAATGGCACACAATCGCGCACACACGAAAACACGCACGCACACACATCCACGCAATTCAACCGCGCACAGCCTTTGATGCACGCATGCATTCACGGAGTTGTAAGTACCAAACACTACGACCCCGCTTCTCTCTTAGCGAACATTCCTGCCTCTACATCATGAACGCGCGTTGTAAGTGCGATAGCAATTGCCACTTGTTTCAGAATATTACATTTACTGCCGTTATAAAACGCGTCATTTGACAACAAAACAACCGAGATAGCGATACTACCCCATCCGCGAAAAGTATGCGTGTTAGAAATAGCGCGATACAGTGTCCTGCTGTATTATTTGCGAAGAATTCAACACCGATTTCGTTCACGCGAAATTTCAGATTCCTACCATACTTGTTTCAACGTTTGCAGCGTGTTATAGACCCCTCGAATTAATACGTCCTTTCTGAAAATGAAGACACCGTCAAGCTTTATTTTTCTATAATTTATTGCGAAATTTATCGTGTACGTAGCTTCACGCGAAGGAGGAAAGTAATTATTTCCCGGGTATCAAGTTCTGTCTGGAGCATATTAAATATGGAAAACCGATATATCGAATCGAAAGCCGATGTGTTGGCTTCAAGTTATTCAGAAAGTTAATTAGTATTTACAAACTGTAGGTGAAATTATAATTTAATGAGATTTAACCCTCGATGAATAAATTATTATAGAATATAAACTAGAATATAGGACAAGAAAAGGAAAGAATCGTAGACAGACGTGTCAGCTTCCCTCGACACATTGATCGATTATTAATCTACAATTTTGTCTTTAGAGCGAATTGTCTTTAGAATTCGACGGATTAGGGCAGAACAAAGAGGTTCAACTGAAAGCCGCGTTACGCTCCAAAGTGCAATTATATCTGCCTAAACCTTCCATATTCCAAACACCAGAAGCTCCTAGCATCCGACTACCCAAGGGAACCTACATTCATCCCTCGTGCTCCTTAAACTCCAGCCAACAACAAACTACGAGTAGCGAGACCAGTTTTCCGGCTTAAATTAATCAAGAGGCGAAGAAAGTTTTCCCTATTTTCCCAAACAATACCGATCGCTGTACCCCTGGTAGGTTATCACGGAGTATTACTAGCCGTTCGCCGCGGCGAGAATGACGGTAATCGCGCAGGGGTGCACCCCTTGTCGATCGGCTCACGTACACGGGTTTGCAAGAAGCTACGAGGGCTTGGCGATAAAACGAAACGTTGCTGCGAGTTCTTCAGCCCCGGGATTGCGATCTAAGTTAAAATTAAATCGACCGTCGGATGATTCGGCGGACCAGGGCACGATCACGTGCGCTGCCGGAACCTAGATTCCGGACGTTCTCCGGCGTGCAGCGAGATTTTCCGTTCGCGGCGTACACCTAGCGTACGTGAGCGGAAAGTACGAAACAGCCTTAATGCACTTCCGCGAGGTCCTCGCGACGGATTACACGCCGACGCGTCCTTTGAGTGCGGGCGAAGCGCGCGGCGCCGGAAGTCGACGCGATGGCGAAGAATTAGGGACTCGAAGGGTTAGGTTCGCCACCGGCAGTTTCAAGAGCAGCGACTCTTGTTTCTGTGTCGGATTCCGGGTAACGGAAATGTAGGATTATGTTCACTTAGTCAAAGGGATAACGTTGCGGATGCGCTGCTTTTTGGAAAACATTAGGCGGAAAGTTGTAGGTACACAGTACTCGAATATACGCGTATATTTTAGGGACACGTATTTTGCGTATATCTAAATGCACATTCCATCGATTTCATTTTAATTCCTGTAACTTCGGAGCGTCGATATTAATCTACGAATCGAAGCTACTAGCGCCGCAGGCATCGCGATTAAGTACGAAAATTAATTGAAATATTTTCAGTAGGAAAATTTGTTTAACGAGTCAATAACGCGTACACGTGTGCCTGTTTGTTCTTCGTGGAATCGATACCTGATCAATTTGAGCTATGAACAGGGGTCGTGAAAATAATGAAGATCGCGGTATTCGAGTATCGTATAGTTCAACCCTTTGCACTCGAGAGATGACCCTCAGTCACCATTTCATAATATTTGAAAGATCGATATTAATTAATATATCAAATTTAATGTAATGTAACAGAGTGCAAGGTATCGAAATCAAATAATTCTACAGTTCTATTATTATATAATTCTTCATTTACTGCTCAAAAAATTATCGTCAGTTTTTTAACAGAGAATCTTTGACTTTCTACTCTTCTCTAGCAAAAAACTCGTCGAGTGCAAAGGGTTAAATTTAAATAAGAGAAACAATCAAGAATACTTTTCATTTTACAACCTGTCATAACAGGTAGTAAAGTGTATTACACCACAGTGCAGTGGTCTCCAGCCCGTCGTAGCCGAGACAAATGAAATAAAGTTTGAAAATTATGTAGAATGAGGTACGCTGCAACGAGCAGCTTACTAGCTACAAAGAAAACGCACAGCAAGAAAAGAATATATTAAAACCGAATATCAGCTGAAGCTATTGTTCGGAAAATCCACAACGCGGATGTATCGCCAGTGACGTACAGAAAGGGTAAAATTCGAGCTACGAGCCTCGTTTCATTCGCGTAATTAGGGTGCACAGGCGACCTGGGCCACGTTCGTTCGTTCGTCCTATTCACGATCGAATAAACGTCGAAAATTTTCCCGCGTATCGTAGATCTTTGCCTCCTAGAGACCTTATTTGTCGCGCGTTCGTGGAACGGGGCGTTGTTCACCTAAACCACCCTCACCCTTCTCTCGCGCGACCCCTTTTCGGGGTCCAACATTTTACGAGAGGCATAAAAACTGTCAATGCGCGACGTCGACACCAAAACTGCGGATACACGCGCTTTCGTTACGGCACTTCGATTTCCCTTTTGTGTTTCTTCCTTTTTTCCCCCCGTCTCTTTTATTTCCCCCCTATTCCCCTTTTCTCCGTTTCTCCCCTTTCCCCGATATCTCGTCGACCAGCGACGTCCGGAAACAGCGAGATTTGCCGACTGGCGGAAAAATATACGCTTCGGCCGAAGTTATCACGAGGCGACGAATCCGCGCGAGCGTGTACAGCGATCGTAAAACAGAACGAGAAGGGCTTTCGAACGGCGTAATACGGCCTGTAACGGATCCTATATTAGGCGGGCTTGAATCGGGAAAGAACGAATTGCCGCATTGAATTTACATGGGAATATGAATTCCCTACAATTAAATACCGCTCGCTCGCGATACGGGCCAGTGTCGAGACCATAATCGACCGGATAAATTGTTTTCACGCGGAATACGAATTGCCCAAACCGGGTTCAGGATATTGAATATACGCCGAAGGGAAATTTGAAAGGGGATCACGGAGGTGTGCAGCGTAACTGGCAAACGATACGATTTCGATACGATAATAATCGTGGAAGATTGATTTATGATATTTTTCTTTCCTATTTTTTGTAAACAATATTGTTAAATGAAATTTTGTCCGATACCACGTTGACGTCTCGTTAATCACTGTCTCCATTGCGATTCCCAATATTCGTGAAAAAGCTTCGAAAATCGCAAGCAACCTCGAAGCTATTGCACGCAATATCCTCCTGTCCTATTTTCTGTTCGATGATCACGTCGACGATCTTGTTCTCGGCGAAGGTTTTCCAAAATTTTAGAAAATCTTGCTCGACATTCGCGCTGTTACACGAGTAATTAAAAATTACTCTCTTTTTGTCCAATATCACGTTGACGTCTCTTTAATCACTGTCTTTATTGCGATTCCCAATATTCGTGGAAAAGCTTTGAAAATCGCAAGCAACCTCGAAGCTATTGCACGTAGTATCCTCCTATACTATTTTCTGTTCGATGATCACGTCGACGATCTTGCTTTCGGCGAATATTTTCCAAAATTTTGGAAAATCTTGCTCGACATTCGCGCTGTTACACGAGTAATTAAAAATTACTCTCTTTTTGTCCGATACCACTTTGACGTCTCTTTAATCACTGTCTTTATTGCGATTCCCAATATTCGTGAAAAAGCTTCGAAAATCGCAAGCAACCTCGAAGCTATTGCACGTAATATTCTCCTGTCCTATTTTCTGTTCGATGATCACGTCGACGATCTTGTTTTCGGCGAAGGTTTTCCAAAATTTTAGAAAATCTTGCTCGACATTCGCGCTGTTACACGAGTAATTAAAAATTACTCTCTTTTTGTCCAATATCACGTTGACGTCTCTTTAATCACTGTCTTTATTGCGATTCCCAATATTCGTGGAAAAGCTTTGAAAATCGCAAGCAACCTCGAAGCTATTGCACGTAGTATCCTCCTATACTATTTTCTGTTCGATGATCACGTCGACGATCTTGTTTTCGGTGAAGATTTTCCAAAATTTTGGAAAATCATGCTCGACATTCGCGCTGATACACGAGTAATTAAAAATTGCTCTCTTGTTCTTCAGATATGAGAAAGAAGACGTAGTATACTACTCTCTTTTTGTCCGATACCACTTTGACGTCTCTTTAATCACTGTCTTTATTGCGATTCCCAATATTCGTGAAAAAGCTTCGAAAATCGCAAGCAACCTCGAAGCTATTGCACGTAGTATCCTCCTATCCCATTTTCTGTTCGATGATCACGTCGACGATCTTGCTTTCGGCGAATATTTTCCAAAATTTTGGAAAATCTTGCTCGACATTCGCGCTGTTACACGAGTAATTAAAAATTGCTCTCTTGTTCTTCAGATATGAGAAAGAAGACGTAGTATATGGAACATCGAAGATCGACCAAAATGCGGAAGTATATAACATGAATCACAAACGGAGGGGAACGGCGTTAATCCTCAACCAGATTCAGTTTAAAAAGATGTCACCAAGACTGGGAGCGAAAACCGATTCGGCCAATCTGGAGAAAATATTAAAAGACATAGGCTTTGATGTTAAAATCTACCACGACTTAAACTTCAAGACGATAGCACTGACGTTAGAAGCGAGTAAGTACATATTTTCTACACATTAAAAAGAAGCTCTTTTTCTTTGGCGCCTCGAGATAGTTTCGAATGACCAAAAACGAGCGACTAGTTGCTCATCATTGAAACTATCAAAACGAATGCAAATTTTTTTATTTAAGATTTATCTCTATCGGGACAAAAGCTTATTACATAAAATCGATACTCGATCTGTTGATTCTAATGCCTAAAATAAAAATTAAAACGAGTCGTTGGGAAGCCTATTTTCCCGTATACTTTCACCGTGATCCATGGAACGGCGATGGAACGAAGGCAAAATTAATTCCTTCCCTAAATTAGGGTTGCCTTCCAAATTCCATTCGTTCGTTGAAACAACGGGAGCGTTGGGGATGAATAGGAAAAAAAATTGAACAAGCGATTCGCAATCGGTGCCTCGACGTGGAAAATTGCATGAAAATCGTTCGCGAAATTACGATAAATTCCGGCGGATCGTTTCCGCCTCGAAATTTTTTATTCCAAGTAGCAGACTGCAATTCGAGAGAGCTGATATAACGCGATTTAGCGCGCAAATCGCGTTTTATACGTAGCCGGGGACGAATTTTAATCATTTTTCTGCGCTGCTCGTTAAACAGCGCGCAATCCGTGACGTCGAGCAGAGGTGGATAATACGCGAAATAATTCATTTCGGCCGTGACTGGGTAACGAATCGCGTATCCATTATTTGAGTACCGTCACTTTGATGTAGTCTGCCATAGTCCGCGTCGGCCAGAAGTGCGAAATCTGCCGTGATTCTCTTTAAATGAAAATGTTTTCAAACCGCTCTGCATTATTTCGAAATAAATAATTTTAATTAATCATATATTACATACGCATTATACATATCTTTGCAATTTTGCTTATCATTAGTCTGGCAAATAGGGTAATTTTTTTGTCAAATAACGATAAGCGTAAATTGCATATTTTCCAACCTAATTAACGAACAAGCTGGAAAATTTCGAAATTTCGATCTGCGGTAGTTTTCCTCCAAACAGTCACGCGTGATACGCAAATAATAAATAAATATATATTCGATTTGACTATTTACATCTCTTTTCTACGATCACTTTTCCGAAAGATCATGCTTCGCGATAATTCGCGTGGAAATTAAAAATCCTACGTAAAATCTGTACAAAAGGTGTCTATATAAAAGGGGAATAGAAGGAAAATGGAAACTTGGTGAAACAAATCGATCTCCGACCACCCTCATTACCCTCGATCTCCTCGATTTCCGGCAAACGGAGCTGCATAGAACGAAGTAAGAAAAGCTACTCTGCCTTTGTGTGAGGTACGATCTCGGGAAGAATTCTTTGGCCAGAGTGCTACACGGTTCACGGTACGCTTCTTTCCCGTACACAGACCACGTAAATTCACACGAGCCGAACCCTCGTAGCGGATTTAAACAGCGGCTGTGACGAGGGGTGGGAACTGTTTTCACAGAGCGGACACATTCGAAACATATTCGTCGCGAACTCGGCAAACCGATGTTCCTAAATTCCCTGAGCGCGCGGGGTGCCGTAACATGGCCATAAAATTGGCTCGCGAGGTCGAGCCGGCGAACATTTCGAACCTTTGGCCAACAAATCGTCGGTAAACCGTTCGGAGAAGGGTGAGACGGGGTTGCGGGCGTAACTGTCCATGAAAAGTCACCGCCAAGCGTTCCGCGTTCGGTTCATTCTTTTCCTTTCATCCTCCTTCTATTTATCCTTGATCCATTCAAATATTGACACAATAGACGTCACCGCCGTGTTCCACGTACATTTATCAAACGCTTTTGTCGACGTCGAACAAAGATGTTCTTACATTGTCGGGCAAGCGTGAAGCTCGTAAATCGTTCGCCACCTGAATCATCCATAGATCGCAACAAACGTTCTAGAGGGTTTCGTTTAAAACGCCTTTCCCGGGTATTACCCCGGACGATGAATTTCAATGAACGGCTCGGTTGCAGCTCGCCTCCGCGATATCTCTTCCGGTTTACCCCGGTCGATCGAGGAATGATGGAACGTAGAGTAACGGCTTCGTTACTTGTCACAACGATCGGGTGTAGTCGTTGATCCAAGTGGCGATAAGACAACGGGTTTTAAATTCCGATTCCACTTGGAAATTTCGTTTCGATGCTCGCTACTCGGATGAGCAATGACCAACAGTGAGCGGTGAAGTGAAAAATTAAAACATTCCTACGGGTGACGAGATATCTCGTCTTTAGCAAGTCGAACGTTGTAGTCGGACGACGAGATATCTCGTTTTCAGGTTTCTTCGACTCGATTGACGATTTAAGGAATTAGAAATAGATTTTCTACCAGGGTGAAAGATGTATAAAAAATATATAGTAATATTTAGGAATATCTTATGTGAATATAATACCAAATGCAAAATAAAAGAGTGCATATATGTGGGATTAGAATAAGTACGGCCCTGAAGGGATGTCAAGTGTGTTTGGGCTTAGGACGAAAGTGATCGCGTGCAAGAGGGTTGACTGCAAGGAATGTTTATGATAGAGTCGAGTAAGAGGGATGCGTCCAGAGTAGTTGAAGTGCTTGGTCCACCGAGGTTGCGATGGATGAGGACACGATGAATGGTTTAAATACGGATGCAAGAATGCGGACGAGTCTTTAAGAGTTCTTGGCTAGTGTCTAAGAGTGTGTCAGTAAGAAGTCAAAGTCGAACGTGCCCATAGCGAATCCCCCTTGTTTCATAGCCGTCAATCTACCCATCAGCTTATTTTATTACATTAAGAAGTAAAACAACGCTATTTTAGCCAATTCACCCAACCCGATCCCACATATATGCAGCGTATAAAGTGTTTCTGGATCGCCCAAGAAAATGCGGGCCCTGGAAGCGCGTTGCACGAGCACAGTGCCGTACGCAATGTGTCAAGTAGGGAATTAAAGAAAGAATCACGGGATGATTCCTCTTCGATCCCTTGTGTTTATCGATATTGTCACTGATTGAATTTTGGCGAAATTCTGACGGATTGTAAGTCCGTCTCGCGATTTCATTATATTGCCAATAATATTGGACAACTGTTTCCATTATCACTAGCAAAAGGAAGATCTCGACTAGAGTCGAACGTTTCTCAGACTCTGGTACGACAATAGGAACCGATCTCCACTTGACGCTTTTCGTAGAACTCAGATCTCGATTGGAAGGCTCGAACTGTTCTCCTTGAGGTTTCCTGGATTCGAAGATGTCCAAGTGCCCCAAATATTATTGGCTAATTGGATCAAGGCGTTTCCTTAATACGCAAATCGGTCACTTTGAAGGAAGGGAAGATCCACCCAGACGACGATGGTGATAGAGAGAACCCTCTCCTTCAAGGTGGGGTACGCGGGGTCCATCCGCGCGTCGGTGACCCCATCCGCCATTTGTGGCCCCCTGCTGGAGCCTGAGGCTCCCAACGTATGCGGACCAGGCGGTGCCCTCAGGCTTATTGTTAATCAACTCTCATGCACCGTCGCCTAATTTCGTTAAATTAGGGTTTTCGTGGATTCAACACGCAGAAAGCATGGATAGGAAAATTCCGATGCTGAATTGTTATGGTCCTAAAGATTTTGCTGCTGGAAGACCATAACGGTGTCTTCCTTGTTCCACGATGAAACAGATATTGTAGTAAAACAAACATTTTCATGGTTATGGCTGACGTTGGTTATTTCCAGTTGTATATGTGTTATATGTTTGCATGGCTATTTTTATTTACAAATTAAGGCCATCTTTCCGCCATAATGGGGTGGTCGTTTATATTCGTTTATGATTAAACGTTCGTATTAATTTGGTGTACCACACGCGATAGGGCGATTGCGTATTTATTATCAAAGCGTTTCTCGCGAATAGAGGTGAGGTTATCCGTTGCGAAAATGACGGCGGCGCTCGCATGCGGAAATAAATTATTAATATATTTTCCCAGGCATTTCGAATTCTCCATCGTATTTTTGGCCGCGATAATTCTATCGCTGCCTGAATCTCCGTTGCTCTGTGAAAGTCGACCGGAGCTTTGGCGATTTAAACGAGAGTATAGTTTAGACCATAATGGGAAAGCGATACCGTTAATAAAACAGATAACGAGGTGAGTTTGATATTTAACCACCGGCCCGACGTTTTTCCGTGTTTCCATGCCTCGGCTTCGCGAGTGATACTCTCTCCCGAATATAGCAATTTCCAAATTATCGGTGGCAATCGTTATGGGTATAATAACGCAATCGTGTGTAACATTGACGCTAAACCGAACCAGCTTCCGACATGGTTGAACTTGTTGCCATGTTCGAATCGAGCGCTTCCCATTGGAAAAATACAAGGGAAATAATTTCAACTTTTTTCTCGCTACAGAAAAATGCTCTAAAACACGTGGAAATAAAAATCGTTGGCAAAACTACGAATACGGGAATATAATAAATATTTCTCTAAAATATTTTGTTTGCTCAATTTTTCCGAGATGAAATATTTAACTTTTATTCCTTTCGCGGAAAATCCAGCCTGCAAGATCTCGAATTTCCGTTTCCCTCTCCACGCACAAATTTCGAATAAAATTCGTGTCACACGCAAAGGGAATATATGTAGTTCATGTTAAAACATACCGGGTTGTTTACACGAGATTTTCTCGTCGTTTTCCAGTCGCTATGGCTCCCTTACGAGACATTCCCATGCTTCGTGTACGAAAAGTATCCGTAACGTTTCCTCCATCAGAACCCACGAATTTCGAATAAAATTTGCATGGAACGATCCTCGAATGGATCCAGCCAGGGAGAACTGCGCGCTTAAGCAAAGTCTGTTTATAATTTCCGAATTTCTCGCGTTATTTTTTCAAAAAATTTGCAATATGACTCGAATCGTGATATAATTCAAGAATTACTTCGTTCCAGAACAAATATATCCAAATATATTAATTCGTAGAATCAATTACTATCCCCTATCTTGCAGGAACAGCGAGACAAAAATAAATTTCTCCATTCAATAACCAAATTAAAAGGCTGGATCTGTAAAAAAAGAGTTTCAATCTTCGAACATTCCTCTGATCCACGATGATATTCAAATTCCATTGGCCAACCGAGCCACTATCCCCTTTCATCCCCATGGTAAACCACCCCTGACGGTCGATCGAAGAGAAATCGACAGTCGGTCAGCCTCGATAGGGGTTTCGGGGTCCTTTGTTCGACAAATTTTTTTATATGAAGCCTGGAATACCGACAGAGCCTATCAGTGATCCTCGCAGAGGTCTTTGTTGGAAGTTTCGCGAGGGAAAAGAAGAAAGGACAACGAGATTCCGTCCTCCCCCGAACATGATTGTCAGAGCACGGATAACGATGACGTCGATGAATGAGCGTTACGAGAAGTTGCACAAACATTTTACAATGAAACGAGCTCATTAAGCGTCCTTCTGCCGGCCAGGTAACCGGTTTTCAGCCGGGTATAACTAGCAGAGACAATCACGCGAAATATATGGGCGCGCGCGTAGTGGAGCGGAAAGTCGGATGATCGTGGAACTTCATAATAAGCGAGGAAACTTTTCATACTCTTCGAGGGTGGAATGCCTCGAGATATATCAGTGTTCAGCTTATAGGTACTCTCGCCTTTTTTCCTACCCCATACTTCTTCATTTTCCGCTTGGCCTCGGTTTCCACGATCTCGGCTGGCTTTCCTACAGGGCTGGCTCTCGTGCGATTTTTCCTCTGTCCATACGTTCGCCGATTTTAAAGTCCACGCGGACCAATTAAATTTCACTAGCCACTTTACGCGTTGCACACTCCTGGTAATCTGGGATAATTAAACCCGAACGCGACCCGTGACTGCGAAAGCAACTGCGAAAGCAACTGCGAAAGCAACTGCGAAAGCAACTGCGACGACAGGGGTAAGCCCCGTTAACACTCCAAGACGCGTATCGCGTTTCATATCTCGTTTTCCTATTTTAGCCTAAGTCGTTTGCGATCGTGGCTGTGAGAGTTGAAAACCGTCGAGAAATCGGTTTTATTTAAATATTTCCTAGATCGAACATTTTTTTATGAATGGGCAGTTTCGAACGAGATATCAGAATTGCAGGAACGAGAATATTTGGAATGATTATCGGTATGAATGGCGGATAGATTGAACGATTATCGCTGCGAATGACGAACGGATGACTGGATTAAGACTATGACGAAAGGACGAATGAGTTGTTGGAATTTACGTCAGGTTTTTGGCAAAGAGTCATAAAGAGCAGTCACATAGTCGCTGTAATTATTATTCATAGTTACTATTTTAATTTTAATTTCTGTTCTTAAAGGACTGTAGCAAAGGAGATAGTATTAAGAGCAGTATCGGGTTCTTCTCAGGCGTTTAGGGTGATGTCGAGTGTATGCAGACGGAGGGATGATCACGTGCAAGGATTGTATGAATGAGATATTTATGACCGGATTGAATGCAAGCAATGAAGGAAAGTCTAGGAATGTGTCCAATATCTGAAATACCTGGCCCACCAAAAACGAGGTCACGTGGGAAATGAGTGATCAGCGGAGATAGCTTGTGTATGAAAAGAGGGGGTGTTAAACTTCAAATAAGGGTGCAAGAGCGAGTCAGAATGCGTGTAGTCGAGTGATAATGAGTAGAGAATCGCGTGTTTGAGAGTTAGACTTCGAGAATCGAGGAAAACATAGTGTAATCTTTTAGTTCGAATAAATCTATTTTGTTATTAAAAAGGAGTCGTTGCCTATTAAACAAGAAGATCTTTATCAGTATAGGGTTAATCTAGCATTAATCCTACATATTTTAGCATCTCCTCCCTTTTGCCAATTCATATCCCATAGAGTTGATGTGAGAGAAATGATTCTTCAGACGTAGATTGCATTTGTAATGTGATATTAAGCTCAATTACATAATTGCAATATTTCGATCTTTTTAATTCACAGTATGTAATAATGGATATAAGTAACAGCTTATGATAAATATCGAATTACAGCTTCTTATAAATGTTATTGAAAAACGCTAGCACAAAAGAAGTCCACCGAAATGCAGAGGAACGAACGAACTTGATCTGTCGAGAGGAATAGAAAACTTAAATCTCGTTGAATAGTGGATTTAAAAATCTCGTGACACGAAGATATCCTGTTGACGAGCATTGCCGCTGTTCGTACACCTTTTTTATCGAATTCATCCGCGAATTCATCCGCGAGCGAAAGTTCCATTTCGCGCAGTGAAACGGACTTTCAATTATTCCGTGTCGTTGCAGTTATCGGAAAATTTTTTGGCCGGTCGACAGGTGTTTTGTAAACGGCGTGTAATTAAATGCGTTTAATGATCGCTGTTTTATTCGAGCGCTCGTGCGAATTGCCAACTGCCGGGTAACATCGTCGTGAACGAATATTCCGCGACGTTAAGTGAAACGAAACACGGGAACGCGACGACTATTAATTTTCAAATCGATCGGACGCTTTTTCCTAGCGCGCTTAGCAGAATTCCAATTTTCGCGTTATAATTGCAAATTTGAAATTAATAGAAGAAAATTTGTATGGGAAGATAGCTGGACTAATTGAACGCGCAATAGGTATTAGATTGATTAAGTACGGTGAAAATAAATAAGCGTATCTGGTATAGTGATGTCGCGACCATAATTCTCAACTTCGCCACTAGATGGATTCCCTTCGAGGACTTTCCCGCAAGTCCTGCAAGGAGTAGAAAGCCTCCAATTCCTATATATATAACTTCTGACCTCCCAATGGTATCCCCGTCTAAGGCAGGGCCTGCTAGGTAGCCTTATTGACTAGCAGACCCAAGACAAAACGCATCCCTTCCTTTCCCTTTCGACCTATCTAGCACCACTGTCACGTCAGAGGAAGGACCCACATGCAAGCTTTATTACACGGTGTCTGTCTTTGAAAAGCGGACTATCTTTTCCAAGGCCTAGTCCAAACATTCGAGGTGGTCCGCGAGTCGTGAAGCCCCCTAGGGACCGATGCACCCAAGTTCTCGGAAAATCTCCAATTCCTATATATATAACTTCCCGACCTCCCAATAGTATCCCCGTCTAAAAAGCGATCTTCGAAGTTGCATACGATTACCGAAATTAATGTTTCCATCGGGTAAATAAATTTAATCGCGATTAACGTTGTCTGCGGTGTAAGCGAGGGGTATACGGTACCATAGACGAAACGCGAGTAGAAGCGCTCGGTGCGTGGTCAGACGAGGTTCGCGACTCGATAGCGTTAAGTAGCTTCGAGAAGAATTTTCTTAGGATCTTAAATTCGATATAATTACTGCATTAAATATCTTCCATTTCGGAAGCAATTTATATCGACCATCATTCTCACCCTCGCCACTAGATGGATTCCAACTTTAAAGGGGTTCGAAGATTTTCTCGCAAGTTCTCGGTGAATCCTCGACCTCCCTTAAACAAAAGTTCCTATGTCATCTAAGTATCCCGGTCTAAGGCAGGGCCTGCTAGGGTAGCCTTACCGATGAGTCCACTAGCAGGCCCGGGGCGAAACTCATCCCTTCCTTTTCCTATCGTCCCTTCTAGCTACACTCCCACACGGAGGGTACCTGCGACCAACTCGACGTCAACGACCGCGAGAAAGGTCCCCTACAGTGAAGTGTATAGGCACAAATATGTTTAATTTAATTAACCTTTCTACTGGATGTGACTAATATATCAGGCTTTAGTGCTTGCGTGGAAACGCATCGATGACACAATTTCTCCACGTTAAGATTATTAAATAAATGTTTTCCTGAACTTAAACATAATCAACACGTCGATTGCCATTTGTCGATATAATTCCATTATTTTTAAATGAAATTAACATCGTGGATTTTGAATATTAGTATCGTCGGTCAATGGTGATCACCAATAGCAGTCAACGTGTTAGGAAGATACAGGAACATAATTGAATTATATCTCATATAAATTTAAAGAGAATTTCTTTTCCACGATGAAACTATCAACGAAGTCGAAATGACTTGTTTCTGGAAAAATGTTAATTATTAGATACAGATTAGTGCATATTTATCTTAATATTCGAATGTATTTTATATCAGAATGAAATTTCTGAATTAAAAAATCGAAGAGTCTTGTCTGAACAAAAAGGTTCTGGTATCAGGCTTGACAGAGATCGCTAAACTGAAAGTTAATTAAATTTCGCGAATAGCAGAAAAATTTCTGGTTGAAGGATTCCTACGCTGTACGGTCTAGTTTCATTTCATACAGTTGCTACGCGAAATACATGAAACAAGGAAAAAATTCGTGCACGATTGGAATAGTTAAATTGATGGAAACTTCCGATATGCCTGCTAATAAACTCATTCTCGATATCGGATCATCAGTCGGATCAGCTTATTCTCGTTTCTCATAAAAAATTCTTCCTCTTTAAAATCCGCGCGTATTCGCCAGGAATCCAATGGAAAAAGTTTAGTCACTTAATTTGAACCTGGTACTAATTACGATATTCCAAAAGTCTATAGTTATAATCTATAATCTATAATTAAAAGTGCAAAAGATTGCAAAGTAGAATAATTGGAAATCGTAATGAAGGTATTATTTTCTATCATTAACGCGTTTCGTTTGATCATTTCTCGTTACTCCTTTCACGCTTGGATTTTAATTTCCAAATTCGCTGGAACACGACTCGAGTGAATACCTTAAATAGCATGAAGCTATGAAAAGAATATTCCGGAGCATTTACATATTTTTCCATAACTTCCTTTCTATTCTCCTTGAATAATTCTAGCGAAACTCTTGTACGCAAACGCGACTTACCGTCGATGAATACAACATCAAAAATAATGCGATATTCTGAAACAATCATTGCGATGTGACCGACTATTTCACTTCTAAAAATAATGGATCATCGGCAATACTAATGCTACCGGTTTTATCAATCATTTCATATCACAGCTAACGTACGAATTTTTGAATAATTAAATATCCGAATAATTGCAATGATGAATATCTTATTAAATATCAAATTAAACTGCCCATTTCGATAGTGCTCGGTTTATCGACGTTTCGATAATTAATCTGATCGAAACTGATGGAAAACTAACGAAGTCTGACGTACACGAAAGAATTTGGACAATACAATTGATAAATAATTAAATTTTCATTATTAGCATATACATCGGACATATTATTTCGTATCATTTCACTCGGCCAATGAGATTAACTTCAATTTCGCGCTTAATTAATCAATTTCTTGTTCACTTCCAGTTCTTATTAATTTCTTGCCTCTATCTTCGTTCGAATATATTTTAATTGCAAACTATTATTAATATGCATTCTCCGTACATATTTCATTGAATTGATCAACGCGAATAGCCAGAGTTCATCGTTCGAGTGGCGCGAATCATAGGAAAAATTTGATCGAGATGTACCAAATGAAGTTATTAAATGACGCGATTATTATTCTTCTGCTTAGATCACTCTCTACGATTACTCTGATTACATCCCTTCGAATATTCGTGTAGTTGCACGTTCACGGAATCAGTGTCACTAATTTTTTCGTAATATTGACATAAAATATATGGGTAATGGAGAACTTATCCATACATAATGTCAACTGCATAACGTTATTCTTATTAAAATCGTTAACGCTTGACGAATCGTTGACACTGACTCTAAATAGCAGATTTTCACCTCGCTGCCCAATTTGTGCTTTAAAATCATTTGTTCCCAAGAAGATTGCGATTTCAAATGTCACTACGACTGACAAACGATCTACAATCGAAATCTCGCCTATCGATCGATTTTTTATCTTTCAATTTTCGATCCACGTGACAAATCCGATCACCTAAATCACGGCTTCCTAATATCGAGAGTGAAAATTCGTAATAGGTGGAAATGTTTTTTCGGAGAAAATAAATTATCGTACAAAACAAATTTTGGATAGAAATGGCATGCACACCGCGGATAAGTCGATCGCTTCGTATATATCGATCTTCGAATATAGTCGAATCAGTGGTACGAATGACCGATACGGTCAGCAACTTGGGCGCTGGAAGCTGTTCCGAACGCATAGCTGCGTAAGCTGCTCGTATATTTTATAAAAGTTGCGGTCGCATATTTTATAAAAGTTGCGGTCGTATATTTTATAAAAGTTGCGGTCGCAATTTTTAATGCTTCAATTTCTGGCAACGTCCCATGTTAGCTCAGCTACCATTCGATGAATTCGATTGGCCTCTGATGCGTTCGCTAACTTTTTCCATCCAGCTACTCGACGACGTCGAATTTTTGCTTCGCAATCGGCTGTTTGCCCACCATCGCGAGAGGTACCGGTAATAAATCGAATAAAGCAGTCATCACTGGCATCGTTTGCCACGTTATATTTTATTACCACCTCGATACGATTAACGTTGTCGAAAAATGTTAAACGCGGAAAAGCTTTGAAGCAACGAACGCTTCCATCCGTGGCATTGTCCTCGTATTTTAACGAAATAAGTTGCATCTTGATGGAGCAAACTATCTGAAGCACGAGCTCTCTTCAGAATATACATTTGCTATTAAACGTGTGGCGGCTAAGGTACCGGATAAACTAAGGCCGAGTATTTACCAGTCTTTCCCTCCGTAACATGCCAACAGTCACTGCAGGCTAACAGAAAACGTAAGACACTGTCCTCGGGATGGCATTGGCTATCGTCAGTGTCATTCAGAAGATTAGCCTGGGACTTGGCAGTTAGTTTGCAAGCCAGACCTCTGCACCCCTTAATTTATGACTCCTTCAGTCACCACGACATTCCCAGGGTGTTTCCCGTGTAAGTTGGTAGGCCTTTTCCTTCCCTTTCCAGATACTCGATAGCCTTTAGAAAGCTCCAAGGACAGAGGGCCGAGTCAATCTGACTTTGACCCTTCAAGCTGTAATTACTGGCCCGAACATCGAAATTTGACAAGCTTCTGTCTCTGCAGAACTGTTACACCCCCGGACGAGTTACACCCCTCTGCGTCAATGAACAAATGTTTCCGCGTCTAGTCGAGGGAACACAGTTCTTACACCTACAACAAACGTGATCCATCTCTGGAGGAAATTATCGCGGGATCTTCACCGATAATCACAAGTTCGAAGAACGTAATACTAGGAATACTAGGAAATTCGTCGTACGAAGAAGGAGAATTTCATCGTTCCTCCTTTTGGGTAAAAGTGAACGGGAACAATGCAGGAAATCCGTCACTTCCTTTTTTAATCCGCACCCTCCCAGTCGGGGCTGAAACTCGGGGACAAATAAACAGTATTATTTTTTTCGGCCATTTAACCAGCGCAGCGACAGCGCTCGTATTGCCGTGTCGTGGATCCGATATCGGTAGCAAAAAGACAAGCTTGCACGCGACTTTTATTTGCTGAGCAAATAGCAACCCCCGCCGCTCCTCGTCGGACAACGCCGGCTGAAACGGCGAAAACAGGGCCCGGCTGGTAAATAGTTAAATATTCCCGGGGAAACGGCGCAATTTGTCCACCGGCGTTTTTCATTTCCGTGAGAGGAGAGGGTGCAGAAAGAGGGAAGTCACGGACGGAACCTGATTAAAGGAACGGCGTGATCGACGCCCCGTTTCGATGATACGTGAACGAGGATGAACACGCTTGGATCGATGGCGAACGAGGTGAAAATGCTCGAAGCAATTACTCGCGGCTCGCATAACAATACGGGACGCGATTTAATAATTCAGTTCACGGCCGACTGGCTGTTTCATGGCTCGGCACGCGTTAAGGGTTGTCCATACTGGCCCTGTGCCAATGTCTGTTTCACGGAGGTGTAGGAGATCGAATTATGTCGTTTGATTTTAGCTATGATACTTCGAGTCAAGGCTAACTCGCCATTGGAACCTGTTAACGGTGCAGGAGGAACGGGGCGTGATTTAAACGTGGTAAGGTTCGCGTAATCGAGGAACGTGAGAGGGATTCCTATTAATTCCACGAAGACTCGTCGCATACCGATTTCGGTTCTCGTTGATAAGTAGAAATCGAATTCGCAGATGGGATTCCGCTTGGTTTGCTTACGTCTGGCGAAATTTTTATCTTTGAGAGAGTAAGACGATAACAGGAAGTACGACGATAACAGTGTCGCCATCTATAATCCCTGTAGACCAATTAGAGCAAAAATCAGTTTTTCAGCGGAAAATATACTTAAATAGTTCGTCATATTCATTCTTCTGATTGTCCAAAATATGCTAGCAACTGATTTAAAACGGATATGATTGAAATGATCGGTATTAGAAAAAGAAGATGGCGGATGGGGTGATTGGGGGCGGTGATAGAAGAAGATTGTTGGATGAAACATAATTTAACGCTCGAAGACTATATAACTTTCTTACGATATAAAATTGCGATAATCCTGCTATCTGCGAATGAAAGCATTCGTTTCATTGGCAAATAATGTCAGAAATTACTGCGAATGTAATTATCGGAAGTTCGAATGGAGTCCAAACTCTAAAGTTTGCGTTTGTCCCTCTTTCCTCGTATATCTCTGGATTAATATTACATTCTTGATTCGGGATGTTTCTCGCGTTATCAATCAGAGTTATATTTCATCAACTCCAAGGGAAACATTTAATTACCGTAACGATTATTGGCACATTACGCGGATATATCGATGGTTGGATTATTAATACGCGGTTAGTAATCAGATAAACAAAATCAAAAGCAAGTACAAAGCCGTGCGTGAAACAACTGTGAATAATTACAATTTTACCCCTCCCTGATGGTTATAGTTTGAAACTGCAATTTTAACGGCTCGGGTAATATTGATGGGGGAACAATGGGCGAACGATTGAAGGGACACGTCGGTGTGCGTTGCACAAACACTAACACTCGCGCAAGGTGTTTGTTTGTTTAACGGTTACCGTAATTGGGGAAAGTTCCAACGAACATGATTAATCTTGGCGAGTTTCCGCGATTGGAATTGGGAACCATGCGCGAAGACCGAAATTGCAGGGGGACGCGTTACACGCGTAAGAGAAAGAAAAATATTCGTTCGTCTCGTATAGGTACGTGTATCCATAGGGACGAAGAGAAAATATTCGTTCGCAAAATCGTTCTGGTGTAATTCGAAAATTACGTTTCTTTTCTTCCGGAAGTGCGAGAAAATCATAACCTTCGCGGTTCCATTCTTCCCTTGTGGACTTAGCAAGACGATCGTGCCACAATTTCCGCCATTCCAGGCATAATTTTCACTGTTCGGGTTCGGACAAACTTCACTCCGTGGGTGGAAACAGAGAAGCTGCGGAACAGCGGGTCTCTCGAATATCTCTCTGAAATTGCCTCTCTCGAGATAACCAAAAGTAGTCATCGAGAGGGTGAAAGCGCGGAAATTAATTGAAATTATAAAATTCCGAATCAGTAGCTCCGAATTTCTGCCATTCGTCTCATCCTCGACTGAATGCGTTCGAAATGGAACGATAGCGATACAATGGTTATCATTATCGGCACGCGAAAAATGAAAAGAATAATGACAAGATAAAATTTTAGCGTTCTTTTGTCTTCGAGCAGCGATATCGGAAAGCATTGTTGAAAAACTTCGCAATAATGGATATCGTATAAATGAAGAACAATAGGAAAATCAATTCTACATACAAGAGTTCAATAAAGAAAATTTATTTTTATTAAATATTTTAGTCCATTGTTTCTCAGCCAACGTGTCGCGAGATAAAATATCGGATATTTCGAGAAATACGTTTCGCGTACTAGTCGACTGCTATAATCAAAATCTATTGTCATTTCGAGTAAATAATAATTTATTCCAAAAATTATACCGTGTCGCAAAGATATAACGTCTTTAATCGATCTTTAATTCTTTGGGGCACGCTGGGATTAAAAGTGTCCCATCTTTTTGATGCACCGTGATGCATGGTGGGACATTTTTAGTTCCATCTGGAAGTATTGCAATAGCTGCATGCATACAGGTTTCTATTTCGTCTTATTTACGTAAAGCACTTGGTAATACCTTCGACAAATTTTATAAATGTATTCGCTCGTGTTGGCAACATTCAACATGGGACTATTTAAGTCCCACTCTATAACAATAAATTCAATTAAATTACTATTTTATATTTCTACACCATGTGATTCCTTTATTAGTAAAAATATACCAATTTTGTTTCATTTAAAAGGCAATCAAATTTCTATGCAACATGGGTCTATTTTATTATCCGAAATCCTGTGCCTTAAATAGTTAATAGAAACGTGATAAAATTAAATAGCCCCTACATAAATTCCGGATTTATATTTCAATTAGAAATCGCAAGAAGGAGCCTCCCTTAAAATTACTAAAAATGCCCTTACCTCTGCCTCGTTTTATTTCCAAATTTAAATCCAGGCCGAACATAAAACGTTAAACTCGTTCGACATCGCCTTAGCAACGAAATTTAACAGGAAATCTCTCTAAGAGCTTTTTCTAAACTCTCCACTTCCGCTAAGATTAATCGACGGTAAAAACTGGCACCCCTAACGACGTCTGCGCCGTATCGCTCATCGACCTCTGATCAACCTAACGGCAACGCCGGTGATTCGGGACATTCTTGCAGAAGGACAGCTTATAACCGGAAACCTGGAAGCACCCGGAACTCGCGAACCGTAATAATCCAAGCGCTGAAAGCCTGAAATCTCTTACTACCCGCCCTTGCGAGGACTTACCCTCTTACGCTCGACTTACCGAAAGTATGCAGCCCAGGGATGGTTTCTGGACAGTATACCTAGCTCAAGACTCCCTCGATCTGGCGACAATATGTGGCAACGATACACAAACTTCTGCAAGTTTCTCGTAAAGCCGCAGTGGACCCATTCACACGCGCGCGTTAATTAATTATCCGCTCGAATCGTGCTACGACGGTCGCTTTCGCGCGATTAGGCGCCCTCTCAGGCGCGTTTAACGATAGCGAGTCATCGACGGATTCGAGTAGCATCGGACGAGAGAACGATGTATACGAGGGAGGGCGAGTGTGGGTATGGGTGTACGAAATATGCCTGGCTTGTGTTTGATTACAAGCGTGACAACGAACTTCGACAGGTGACAAGTGTGGATGATCGTTTCTCGAGGTATCAATGAATGCGCGTGTAAGAGTTTTAACCCCTTGACTACGGCAGACTTTGATACGTAGTGGCCATACCATACGGCAGGAACTGAGTTACGATGTGCGCCATTTTTGGGAAAACAAGCGCCCTCCATGTCAGAAAGCCAAACTACGCCGAGCGCCTATAGACAACCTTCGTGTCACAAACGCAAAATTCCTAAGTGCCTATGGACGCTCTCCGTGTCACAAACGCAAAATTTCTAAGTGCCTATGGGCACCCTCCGTGTCATAAACTCAAAATTGTTCACAAACGCAAAATTCCTAAGTGCCTATGGACGCTCTCCGTGTCACAAACGCAAAATTTCTAACTGCCTATAGGCGCTCTCCGTGTTACAAACTCAAAATTTCTAAGCACCTATAGGCGCACTATGTCTCACAAATGCAAAATTTCTAAGCGCCTATAGGCGCCCACAGTAGCCAAGGGGTTAAGGACGAATGCAGTGCTTGAAAAGGGTAGTTCTGCGACAATGGCGCACTGTCTACTCGAAGCGTTGGTAATGATTGATCCTGGTATATATGAAACCTGAAACCTACGTCTCCACCTCGCAACAATTATCCCTAAAAGTAATCCCCAAATATGTCGATTACTCGTTCGAATTTCGATAATTCGATATTTTTGGTTCCTTCGCTCGTAATAGATGCCAGAGGAATGGGAATTTAATGGCACTAATTGCAAACACGAGGGTTATGATGTAAATTCTTAGCTCGATGTGTACGTGCTCTGATTGTACGCGAATTTGGATTACGTATATATGTTTGTTGGAGGGAGATCGCGAAGTCGGGGATGACAGGGTTGATTGGAGAATTGATTTGTGGCGTTATCTGGTTCTAGTTTGATGAAACTGACACTTCGTACGGATATTTGACTCACAAGAAGGAAGAGCAATTATAATACAATTTGAATGTGGAATTTGCAATTACGATATTATATACGAACGTACGAAGTGTTTATCTGCTTCTGTAGCAGGAGTGAAATCTATTGATAATGAACCTGTATGGAAATGATACAGTACATTATACAGGAATATTAACAATTGTGTGAGTTTAATGTTATTATTGGAATGAACGATAACAAATAGTAATAATTACATAATATAACGTACAATCGCAATGTCGCTAAGACAATTAAGCAGAAACGTAATATAATTTTGAAATTGTACGACAGAATTTACAGACGAGCTTTAAACCCGGCAGAAACCCACTATAAAAGCATAGTATTGCAGAATCAACCCTTACACGTCTGATTTTTGAAGTTAAAAAATACAATTATTTACTCTATTTCATTTTACTCCAAGTTTCGAACGAAATTGAATACCAATTATCCATATGAATGCTAATTGTATAATCGATAGTACAAGGAATTCTCGAGGTAATTCGAACAATCGTTACCCATTCGCGTTCGCAATTTTTCCTCATATTGCCAGCCTCCAGAAACCCACTATAAAAGCATAGTATTGCAGAATCAACCCCTACACGTCTCATTTTTGAAATTAAAAAATACAATTATTTATTCTATTTCATTTTACTCCAAGTTTCGAACAAAATTGAATACCAATTATCCATATGAATGCTAATTGTATAATCGATAGTAGAAGGAATTCTCGAGGTAATTCGAACAATCGTTACCCATTCGCATTCGCAATTTTTCGCCACATTACCGGCGCGCAGAGCGCGTGCAATAATCCTGGACGCGCCTCGATAATCTCGCGGAAGACGACGAAAAATTTAATCGTTGACGTTCGTCGGGGCTCTTCGATCCGTCATGCCATTCGACCCTTCGATCCCAACGCATTTTCCCAGGAAAAGCTCTCCGCTTTTTTCAATTCGAATGCTCGCCACGCGCTCAGCCGATTTCCAAACGAGCGAAAGCGAAGCATCGAGTGCATCCGCTCGATGAGCATCTCGCGTGCCGAGGGTTCGCTGGAGGACCTGAAAAGGAACGAGGGCCTTCCAGTGGGCAGATTTGTCGTTTTCTCAGTGAGAATAGAAACTCGTACGCTCTTCTCTTCGAGAGCGATCGCGTAATTCGTCTTCGGCGTAATTTCGAATTTTTCATCGAATTTTTCATCGAATTTTTCATCGAATTTTCAGGTACGCAAAGGCGAGATCTCTCTGCCGGAGCAGTTCGAGTCTAAGGTGACGCAAAACGTGATAAATGTTTCAATTGCCTGCTGCGAGAATGGCGGGATTGTTAGGCGAAATCGGTTCAATGCATACGCGAGATGCTTTATGGGATGCACACCACTCGGTTTGCGGTTTGTGGTCTACGTCCTTTTAAATATTAAAGATCTGCATTCGAAGATTTTTTCTCTATAAGGATATAACGATTCGAAGCATTTTTGGAATTTTTCTGAGCTGATATCGATTTATGCCAAAATAAGGAAGAAAATCGTGAGTGTTTCTTCATATTTATTACTAAAATTCGAGATAATGAAACAAAGGATGATGGAGAGTCATCCCTCGGGTTAATTCCATTCTTTGAAATTATTCTCATCCCGTTTATCTCTTTCTCATAATTTCTACTCGAACGAATCGTTCGACTTTGTGCAATTTCGATTAATTATACTTGCTATTTTTCCTCGAAATTCATTGCCAGTCCTTCCATTTTATTCAATTTTTTCCCTGTCGAGTTCTTCAAATGTTACACCCTATTCTCTAACTGTTCACATTCACGATTAGGTGAATTCGCTGTTCCATTCCGCGGAACTTCACGATCCTTTGATTCCTTGACTCTCTAAACTTGGCTGAATTCCTTTGCGCATTGGATCGTTTGATACTGACCAATCTCTGATTTCGCTTAAACCCAATCGACCTCCAACTTTCGATCCCGATTTCTTTTCAAATGCGTTAGAAAATCTGAGAAATATCCCTCCAATCTTTCGTTCCATTTTCTACACGCTGCTCAGGTCCATGACTCGATTAAATCATTCATCGAGCCATTAACTTTGGTGAACTTCGAAACAACGTTGCTTTCTTATAACAACGTGTGTTATTATATTTGGAAGAAAGTCGTGTACGTCTCGTGGCAATGCGTTAAATAGATCAGAAGGATTCACAAATTATTCGTTCTCTTTCGATTGATCATTTCAAACGAATATCATTCTTTTGTAGCAAAAGTTGGAAATTTTTATCGACAGGAACACTTGCATTGTTGGTTAAATTTTTGATCAATTTAAATTTTATTACGAAGGATTACAAAAATATAGATGAATTAAATAATTATCCTAATGGAATCTGGATATAAATGGTCGAGATGGTTATATTAATTTCAATTGTTACGGTAATTTGCTAAACGTCTCTTTGGATAAATTGCAGAGGGAAATTTGAAGATTATAAAAGGAGTAAGTCCACGGAAAAAAATGATAAATCAATGAAACGAAAATGAGAATTAAAATGAATTGTTGACTATAGTACTCGTGCGACAGCAATTTGACACGTGGAAAAATTAAAGTATTAAATATTAAATATTTAATATTATTGTGGTAGTGGTTACATTGATTTTTAAGTATATATGTGTTGGGATGAGTGGAACAAGTATGCATGGGATTCCAATATGTAATGAATTCAGGTTATTATGATAAATGAGTATGCGTGTAATGATCGAGGTGTATGTGAATTGTGTATGTGAATGTAATGTATGAAGAAGAAAGAAAAAATGAGAGTGATTTGGGATACGTTAGTTGCAATTGAGTTATAATAGTGAGAAGTCCTGTGATAGAGTAATTGTGAGAAATTAATTATATTTAAACGATATATTTGTGTTTCACAATCTTTCTAATTAAATAAAAAATTGTTCTTGTTATTAAAATTTCATCCACCATTAATAATTATCAAAATTTACTCTATCTCGACTTTTCATTTATTCGGAATACCGATCATTTAAGTCAATTACCAATTACAAGGATAATATTCCTCTGACCCTTTACACATATTCATCCAAATTTCTCATTTTCGTTATTTCGAATAAATCTTTCAGATCCTTCTCTTATACCAATCCTCGTGTACCTGACTCGCTATCAGCAGAGCCTTGAAAATTACCATAAAGTCAAACATCTGGCACCTAAACCTGAGCTGCAAGTTCATCAAACTCGACCCTCGATCAACACCATGATACTCGCGTCCCATATCGTCCCGTCCTCTTTAACGAGCGATATTTCAACAGCTTTACGCCTAATCTCGAGCAAAACGGCAAGCGAAACAACGTAATAACTTCGCGTGGGTAGAGCCTCGTTCGCCATGCGATCGGGCCGATAAGGAAAAATGGCGAACGGCACGCGAACCGGAAGAGAGAAACGAGCTATTAATGATCTCCGTTGCTAGAAATATAATTAGAAGAATTTCACGGGGAACCATGTAATCGCGTCACGTCCGAGCGTTTATCGGCGGGGGCAGAAGCGAATTACGTAAACTGTTCGCGTGGAAAAGCGTGACCGGCACCGACTGGATAATTATTTGCATTTCTTTCCTATAACTCTCGCCCTTCCACGCCATGGTGCACCCCTGTCACCCCATATACCCTTTCCTGTCCGTTCCCGGCTCCGACCGGCGCGAAGAGTGGCTCGTTTCCCGTGCCAAGAACCCTGTTTCAGTGGTTGCCTTTAACGTCGGGCCAATGAAACGTATGCGTCCACGAATGGCTGACGATATACCGGGTGTCTCCTGCAGACATAAACTAGCAACCCTCGATCGTTCCTGTAATAGGAGCGTCGAGTTTACAATCTTCGATTATTCTTCGTTCTTCCGTGTTCTTCGATTATAATTATTATTACTATTATTAATTTCATAATTGCAAGTAATGCATATGCAGTCCAAATGCGTAAATTCGCAGTGAACGAGTCACGAGTGTCGAAAGTATTAAAATATCGAGTACTATCTGTGAAATAAATTGTTTCGAACGATTTCATTCCTTTGCTGCGAATGCAGCAATTAACTCTGCTCTTAATTCCTGCTCTAACGAATCCCCAACAAGAAAACGCGTAGCAAACAGAAAAACTTTCATTCCCTCTGAACCGAAATAACGAATTCCCATGACATCTTATCGTAAAAACGTTAAAAACGTTACGATCAATTATCTTCAGATCGCATACTCATTTTACGAAATTCCCAACGTGACAATGCACTGGTATTAGTCTGGAAACCAAGATTCTCTGAAGCCCAATAACAAACCCGCACGACACCTCAGACTCGACAGATTCGCACTATATCTACTACGATCGAATGACAGATGGATGAAAACGAAGAAAAACTTTGGGGAAATGCAATAACCCGAGACTGTAATATTGGAGGTATGTAGATGCTCTTCTGAACGAAGAGTGGGAGCGAAAGAGAAGGATGGAAGAAGGAAAGGAAGGAATTGGTCAATGAGGCGACCTAGCAGGTCCATCTGCCATGGTCACGAAGTCCCATTCCTATGCAGCAGAGGACTAACCAAGAATCTCTTTGATGACAATAGTAAGAAGATCCCCACAGGTATATCGAGAAGAAGAATCGCAAAGACGAGTGACTATGACGGTAACGTCGAATACCGAATTTTTAACGAAAGGTTTAGGAGCTATCGTATAGTCCACGATAGGAGTAGAATCGTTTTTGGGTGGATTGACTCAAGATAATATCGTGGCTTTTTAACCACTTGCGGTGGCAAGAAATTCACAGACGCGTGTGCCAGAACGGTCCAGTGTTCTGTGACAATTGCCTAACCACGTGTATACCACGTCGTTGGCGATTCTGTGACAAAAGCATTACGACGTGCGTGAGTCTTTCCAACGCAAGTGGTTAATAGAATAAAATAAGCTTGTAAATAGAATAACGGCGACTGACTATGAAACATGAGAGATTCGCTATAGGCACACTCTTCTGATCTTTCTTAAAACTGACTTTCAAAACTGTAACTGATAGCCTGCAACTTTCCAAACTGTCTTCCCAAACCGTCGTGCACACTGCCCTTGCACCCTTACTTTTAACCATTAATTTTATCCTCTTTTATACTCAGGCTTTCTTTCTTGATCACTCATTTCTCACATAATCTCGGTGGGCCAGATCCTTCAAACACATGACGCATTCATAGACTTCCATCGTATTCGGCTCTGTCATAAACATCCCTTACACTCTATCCTCTTGCTCCTCATCCTCTCACTTTCGTCATAGGTCCCAAACACTCTTAACGTTCTTTCAGGGCCGCGCTCATCCCATTCCTACATAGGATTAGCGTCAACTATAATCCAGTCGAGCGAAATCATGCACGTTCCTATACCGTTCCACCGAGCACGTATCGATCACAGGCGATTCCTACAAATCACGAAACACTGTCTATAAATACGGTCGTATGCGCTCGCATATCGGTTGACGCCTGGAACAGAATGGCAGACTCTCCGGGAAAGCATCAGCCGACACCGGTAATAAACTTCTGAATTTGTAGCACGGTCGGGCGTATCGATCAGCCGAAAGGGCATTCCGGTTTCCAACGAGCGGAAGTGGATATTGCCAGCGGATATTGTTAGTAAGAGAGCTCTGATATCAGGTTATTAGATTCGGCGGTGTGCTGCGGCCGCACTTCCACCCTCGCTGCAATTACCCCGCAGTAACCCTGAGAGTTTCGTACGTTTGTTGCGTCCCTCTGTCTAGTCACGAGCGTTCCGCTTGGATTCTTCGCGGGATTCTTCGCCGGTCGTCCGACTTCTGCGATTAATTCGCAGCTGATTTCTTCGAATTAATCAACGCGTCTGGTCGAACAGAAGACGAAAGAATGTTGGTCGAGGCAAAGACGCGGACGCTATCGGTGGAAGCGAGTTCCTTCCGCTGTACGAGCATCGTGCCGGTGCAAATAGCGCGTGAAATCGGTTGCTGCTGTTCCAGGAGGAATTATCCGCAGATTTTTCTCTACCTCCGTGCGCTAATTCCCGACCCTGTCGCTGCTTATTTGTTTACCCCGCGGCCGAGAAAATTGCGAATTTCGTGAACCATTTGATAACGGAATGATTTATTCCTCTTTATGGCGTTAGGTTAGGGGCTGCAGGCCTTTGTGTTGCTCGAGATTCCGTACTATCGGCGAAGCACGTGGATTGTATACTCCAAGTTTGTGAAATGAGACTCAGAAATTTGGAAATTCGAGAAAATCTACGCTCCTGGAACGGGGATAATTTTGAAAATACTCTTTCTTCGATTATTATATTTTTATCGTTCATTCGATATTAAACCATGAAATCTATGCAACATCTATTCTGCCGGGTTAGAAATAAGGTTAAATTTAGGATGTTTTAACATGATTTAAAGAAAATTTAAAAAATCGAACACTTGAATATTTATATAACATTCAAAAGCAAATTGAAAGAATGAAAATTTCGAAACTCTTTTGTCTGAAAAATCGAGATAACGTAATAAAATGCACAATGCTGAGTATTAAAACATATGGAACATTGATATCTTATTACTCATAGATAGCAGAGATGTGGCATCACGCAGAAGTCCGATTTAAAAATGTCATATCGAGTGTATAATCCGTGTAAATATCTTCAAGAACGAAATAGCTAGATAATAGCTAAGACGATATCGCTGAATACGTGATATATCGGAATTTTCTCGGTCTGATGTTTCTACGTTGCGGATAGCGGTAAATTGTATACAGGAAGCGAGTGGAAGACGTGTTTATACGTATGTCCTCAGTTTGCGAAGTACCTTTTCCAACAGTAGCATTCCCAACAACTAAGAAAAGGGAACAGTATTGCGAGGAAGAACGTTTCAACTTCTGCGAAACTTTTCTTCCTCGTTCGTAGTCCTCGTGGACATTTCGAGAACGTGTCAACTACGTCTTCGGACCGTTGCAAGTTTGTTTCTAGCAACGCCAATGACTTACCCTGCAGAGAGATTGCGATGGAAATCGGCGTCGAATGAATGGGATATGAAATAAATTAAATTTCGCAAATTTATACTCGCGCGCGATTTAATTAACACTAACGATCCGGTATAAAGGATAATTCCTCCGACTTTGTTCAATATTTATCGGCTATCACAGTACAGTGATTTGAGAAGTCTTTGTCAAACTTCGACTGTTACAGTCGCAGCTGCAGTATAAAATTATACTCGGGCGAAAATATTTCCGGTCCATTTTTCCGCAGTTACATTTCGCGAAGATATATTTTGGAAAGCTAATATGTATGTAGAATGCGGCACCGTTGTATTTCCTTCTCATTATACTTTAACCCCGTATTATCTAAAGTTCATTTCGGCCGTCCTTTCCTAGAGCTCGACTAAAAAGTTAACTGCCTGAATAGTTTTGCACGCTTTTGTGTGTATATCAGAGTCACGTTATCACGCTACCAACGGAATTAAAAAGCCCGGCCTGCGTGTAGTTTACGAGAAATTCTTGCGGAAATAAATACAGCGCGATATATATAAACTTTATAAATAAGCAATTAAAAAAGGAACCAAATAAAATGGAACTCGGTGAACATAAAACGATAACTAATCTTGACAGAAACATTTACGATAAACATAGTTATTAGATAATTTACCTTTATAAAAATGATTTCCTCGTAAGCAGAAATTTGTTGCACTCGAAATATTTTACAACCGTTCCGTTCATTAATTCGAAGTTGAAGGAACCAGTAATCATTATCTACGATAAAAATCGCTTGGTACTGAAATATCCATCGTTGATAAAATTAGTAATGGTGAAATTGCACGAGCCGAACGGTATCGCGTAATTGCAGAGAAAATTAAGCGTAGCATTTATTGCATCGTTACGTAAAGGGGTAGTAGACAGGAGGAAGAAATGAAGTTGGCGAAGGACTAATAAAATTGATTCACCAGGAAAAAGGACGGCATTACTCGGGAGAAGAAACGAAATCCGCTTAGTTTTGTTCGAAGATTCAGACTAATTGCTACATCCTCAAAAAGGAAACGGGAGATTTGCACAGGGGTAGTATCGATACAGGGTAGTACCGTGGAATTGAAAGTATAAAGAGGAAACAACTAACCAATTAACTAAATAAGCTGTTGAAGCCATCACGTTTCTCTATCTCGAACTTCACGTCTCGAATGGTACCCCGTTATAGAAGAATCTTATACTTTGAGACATTGAAAAAATGATTCTACGCCGAAAACAACGAATAACGATCCTCGGGGTGCGCAATAATTTAATTTACCTCCATTTTCGAGCGAAACTGGATTCTTCCGTCGTAATTTAATTTTATGAAAAGAACGAAAATGAGGTGAAAAAAGGTAGAAAGGAATAACTCGAAGATGGCCGGGGATGGATTGGTTGGACGTAGAAATAAGGGCGCGAAAATCGAAGGGTTTTGAAAATTCGTTTGGAAAACGATTCGACTAACGCGTTGGAATTGTTTGCGAAAGTGATTTTCAAGTCCGGCGATGTTTGCTGTGGCAACAAAACAGTCAAATCGGAAAGGGTGAGAGGTTAAACGAACAATACGTGCGGTCGTTAACCTCTTGATTTGCTTGCGTATGACCCATCACGGTAAACAGTTCGGTCATCACTATTGTGGACCGCACTGAATTAATTAATCCTTTCATTAAATATAGTGCGGAAACTCGTTCGCCACTCGAATCTATAACGCGACACTTGTTCCATGCGGTTCACAGATTTACCACGAGGACTTTCATTACTGCAGTTTTAATCGTTTACAGTGCAGTGTGCAGTCGGTGGTAATATCGTTAATTTATGCACTTGACCAAGATAATATTGTATCGCGCAAAGGGGACAAAATTAATCAATTCTCTGCCGACACTTATAAACGCGAATGTAACTATGATTGTAATTAAGGGAAACCTAATTTCAAAGACAAAATTCCAAACTAAATAATTCGAAAATTCGAAAAATTGAAATCCAAGTCTAAATAGTGCATAATGGTATATAAATTATTACTATTTTCTCGTTGAAATTTATCTAAAATTTAAGCATCACTCGTAGGACAGTTCTCACGAATGAACTTATAAAATCCCTTTTATACTTCGAAAAGGAGGAATTTTAATCTGATAGCACAGTTACCTTAATGCCTTCAACATGCCGGAAACCCCGAACACCTGTGGAGCTAACTTCCCCCTGTCTCCGTGATAGTAATCGCAAGCGCATCCGATAGAAGATCGTATGGAGAGGTATGAAGGGTAAATCTAAATACACAGAAATAATAATCTTGCAAAACGGTTCGTGATTTTGGAGAATGGACATCGAAATAGCGCGGTGAACTTCGCTCTCCCAATATTATTCCTTGTATCACCTACTCGGGCAAACACAGTCCGAGGTCGTTATCGCGAGCAGCACCGAATTAATTAATCCTTTCATTAAAGTTGCTGAAGAAGACCACACGGATGCTGACTGTCTGGTCGTAGTTGCTATGTCGCATGGAGAATCACGTTACCTGCATGCCACCGACAGCACGTATCCCGTGGAACTGCTCTGGTCAACGTTCATTGGCAATAAATGTCCCAGCCTGGCTGGCAAGCCGAAGTTATTTTTTATCCAGGTGAGCTATCTTTTATCGATCATACTTTTCCACGTGACAGCCTAATCGATATCGCGAAGTACCCGTGGATGTTGCGCGATTGTCGGAGATCGCGTGTCTCTGTGTGTGAGATGTGAATATTCCAGGGACTAGCTCGGATGGATTATCAAGATATACGATGAATCACGGGAATATTTGAATTCGAATATTTCATTCTCTTGCAGTGGATTTTAGTATCATTGATAGCGAGAGTACACGTCGCTAATTAAGCTCGCGATTAAGCTAAGCTTCGTTGCAAAATAACAATTGGGTAGGAAGAAAGGGATGAAAATAGATAGTCGTGGAATTAACGTCACGACGATATTCGTAATCGTGAAAATTGAAATAAAATTTCGATGACAGTAGAGGAAACGAATACTCCTTTGACCCAGTGTACAATTTTGAAATAAAATTCAGAAATATGCATTTTTAAGTATAACTTTGGACCGAGAGCCAAAATCAAATGGTTTACTAGCAAAGGGTGTCACATTGCTCGCAAGATGGCTACCTGATTCGCCTACTCGGCCACACTCGATCATTCCCTGTTTCAGCAGACATTTTCTGTTATTTCGTGACACGATAACTTACAAGGAAATCTCATTTGTTGTATTCTGTCAACGCGTGGTATTTAATTACACCGAGTTAATTACGAATAAACGAACAAAAGACGATTGTACAGCTCTGCTGGCAAACATTAAGCATTTACAACAGAGATGCTGAAATAAACGGAGTATTTTTCACGAGTAACCCGGTAATTAAAGTAACCAACGCATCCTCGTAAGAAAATTAAATTTTTTCATCGCTGAACGTTCGTTTTAGTTTTATCGACGTACTACTTGCAAAGGGTAAACACGATAGGGGTAGCAGAGGGACGAGCAGCACGCGTTCGTGGCTCGCATGACTGCCAAATTAAACTGCTTGCATGAATATTTCGGTTTTTCAACTCTCGTGATATTTTGTTCATCGGGCTCTTCTGCCGCGATGTTGTCGCATTAATTTTGCGCGCAGTGCAGACGGGCACAGAGCTAAAAGCGTTGGTGGTGAAAGTATCATTAACGAGAAGAGCGTACATGGCTCACACCAGAAATGCCACCAGATAGTCCCTCTTGGCCAATTTCCTGTTAGGGTTGCTTCCTTCGTAATACGAATTTACGCCCAAGACCACCGATGCGGAATTTTGAATATTCGCATGATATCTGGAATTTTACTGATTGTTAGAAGACATTAATCCTAACTATAATTTGGTATTTAACTCCGTGGTATTATTAATCGAATTGGTTCGATGTAAATGTTACAGAGGGAACAGTTATTAATTAATTAACGAATTAAACAGCTAGAATAGTATAGAGTCACACAGTCTCTACTATGCTGGAGAATACTTGGGCTTCTAAAATTTACTGCAGACTTGATTTGACTCAATCTCAACTCTTAAAGACTGCAACTAACCACTCTGAATGAACTCGTAACGAACTAAACAATAACTAAGCTACAACTCAAGACTCTCAACACGAACTATAAGACAACTAGACTCGAACTGCTGACGAACTAAATGCAACTAACGAAATAGACTCTATCTTCCAGAACAGGCCCGTCTGCGAGGCAAGGACCTCCCCCGAAGGAGGAGAAAAATCCCTCCACATAAAGCTCAGGGGTAGAAGAGACTCCTCCTTCCAGCTCACCGAAGGGGGGTATCTTGCCTTAATAATGTTTCAAAATATCCTACAATAGATTAGTAGGAATACACACTGCTTCGTGAAATCTCATCTGCGACTAAAGAATCAACAATGATTACAAGTTTACGAGGGAATTATTTAGAAAAGGGGAGGGATCTCACTGATTTCGTTGATTTTTGAGTAAGTTATGGACATTTTCAGTAACATTTTCAGTAACCGACTGTCAAGACTAATACTTAACCCTTTGCACTCGAGGTGCCTCTAGGTCGCCATTTGATAAAATTTCGAGGTATCGAAATTGAATAATTCTACGTGTTAATTATTATTCGATTTCTTATTTACTGCTAAAAAAAATATCATCAGCCTTGTGGAAGAAAATTTTTCAACTCGTACCCCTCTTTAGCCAAAAAATCGTCGAGCGCAAAGGGTTGAAACTCACTCGCAGGACTAGCACTAACTGTTTCTCGCACCCCTTGGCACCCCTTCTTATCCTCATTCGTACTACGCACAGCCAAACGTCCGAAAATTCCAGCAACCTTTCAGGAATTCACTGGTTCTTCTCGCAACACTGATAATTTAGTAAATATTCTCTCGACAGTAGCTCGATCTGGTGCTAAGCAATTTCTACTTTATTCGCCAATACCACAGTAACGTAAATATCGACGAATCCTCTGTTTCGCGTGACTCTCCGTGTCACATTTGAAGAAAATATTTAATACGATAGTAGAAGGCACAACTAGAAGGCATTTCACTTATTTCAAGAGGAAATTTTCCATTCCTTTCCTTATAAATTTCGATCGTTAAAATATCGTCGATTTTACGTACTTGCTCTAGAACAATAATTCGCACGACTGCATAACGAAGCTGCCAAAGGAAAAAGATAATACGGTTGCGAAACACATGAGAAATTGTTCGATCCCGACGTCGGAAGTATCAGGAACTCGAACCGTAAATCGTGAAGGAGATAACGGGATAATGCAAATATTTCACACGACGATAACGTAAATCTTGATTTCGTTCGCTGTGTAATCCAGAGTGGATCTTTTTCCATTTATCTACTTCAGGATGATCTCTCAAGGATTTGCAACGCGAAGCGCATTAGCGTGCGAACGCTGTGTTTTTTCGCTCCTTCGTGGTGCGGGGAAACGCGAATATACAGGGTGTCCATCTTAACCGAGAACTGTGGGATAATTCGTGGAAATGCCGTAGCTGTAGACAAACTGAGTCGTTCTTGTAAAAATTCCGTGTTATATATATAAAGAGAAAGAAAGTTACGTGGCATTGTTAGTGGAGGTAGCTCGGAAGAACTCGGTAAATTAGCCTGATCGTATGCAGATGCAGAGAAAAGCACACGTTATATTAATTGGCCGCGCTCTTACGTTCACTAATTTGAAACTCGTAAACAACGCGAGATACGGAAAGAGATACTCTTGTTTATGAACTTCTTCTGAACTCTCTACAGTACAACAGAATCTCCATTATATGAATTAATTGAGCGACAAAAGTGTTGATACGAGAGAAATTTCATGCAAAATTCCGCACACTCTTAGTATTAAGCTTTCGATTGTGCCACATATTTGATCAATTCTCGATACTGTTTGCATGCATTTTGGCAACGTTATATCATAACATAATAATAATTATTATTATTATTAACGTATAATTTACTATGTCATATCTAATCAATTTAAGGTAATATTGTATCACGGATATTAAATTACTACGATGATATTAAACTAGAATTACAATATTCTCCAACTGATGTTTGAATTATTATTATTACTATTAAGATATAACGTACCGTGCGAATTTTACTACAGCGAATCACGATAAATGGATTTCATCTGGTCGAAAAGAGTAAACACTTCGCATGTTAATATACGGCATCGTAATTGGAAATACATAATTCATATAATCAAGATCCTGCCGAACTTTCATCGCGAATGGACCATTCGGAACAATTCACCTCCGGCAGATTTATTTTTAATTTTTTCAAACGAAGAGCACCACGTTTTCCCATCGACAACGCGCAAACGATCTCAACGCTGTGGCCCCGTTCCAGCCTCAAACTGCGTATTATACCCCTGAAAGAACATCCCACGGGTACCTTCGGATCCTCAGCGGGTATTCCAACAGTTAAAGTACTGTAAAGTACTGTTCGGTTATACCCCTGAAAGAACATCCCACGGGTACCTTCGGATCCTCAGCGGGTATTCCAACAGTTAAAGCGGACACTCGCGGAGCACCCCGTAGGATAATGGAACTGTTTCGCTAAAGGATCGCACAATGCACCGGAATAATTGTGATTACTACCATTCGGAAGGGACAAAGCGATAATCGTAAAAAGAAGTTTATTTATTCGGCGGAAAATCGTGGCACAGTTCCATCATTGTTCCACGGCAGTTCCCTTTCTTCCCGTTCCCTTTCCGATAACTTTCCATACGCCCGGCTGAATAACACCCATCCCGCGATCCCGATTTAATTGAAACCCGTATAATCGAATCGTTTTTCGTCCCTGCGAGCCCGCAGCAATAAGATCGCGTTTTGTCCGTCGTAACGAACCGCCGGGACAACAGGCTCTTTCACGTGAATCAATTTGTCGCCACGTACCGTTCGCCGCGATTCCAACGTCCCGCGTGTCCGCCATTACGCCCGTAAAAGACCCGCGTATTAACGGCGTTCGTTCCGATCGGTTAGCGAAAATGCAGAAACGTTTTTGTTCCGGTTACGATGCCCGAGAGATCCGATGGGTTACACTCGACGCTTGTTCAGCCGCGGAATACTCGTAGACGCGAATTTCGAGGAGTATGAAATTCGCGAAGCGGATCTAACGCGACGCACTCGTTGCAACGCTACGAGGATATAAATATCGTTCATCGAACGGGAACGAGGGAAATAAAAATTCCATACCGTTTTTAGTTTCATTCCAGACAATCTTGGGAACCCTGAAAAAGTCTGAAAACCGTGAAACGTCCGAAATCTCTCCGCCTACCCGAGCAAAATACCGTGCGTTACATCATACCTCTTTCAAAGCCATGAAACTTTCGCGCACAACAATTTTTCAAGCGCGGCATAATTTAGGAGTTATTCAGCCGTGCGAGTTACGTAGTTCACCCTGTACGTTACAAGTGATGGATCGTAATAGCGTGTATGAAAATGCTTCTTGGTCACGATAAAAATAGGAGAATTCGACCTCGAGCGACTGGCAGGTTAAAAATATTCGAAAATCCACGAACACCGACATCTCGACAAAATTCGTTCTTCCTGATATTAGCAGAAAATAGTGCGTTCGAGATTTAATCAATGCCGAACCACGCGAATTTCAAATTCTTCCTTACTTTCGTACTTATTCCTTTCCCACACTTGCAAAGTCGTAATAGACAATGGTGAATGAATCGAGTAGAAATTTAACGAAAGTAACGATGCGTGAATTTACGAGTGCTCTCTATATTGCAACATAAGTAGATTGCGATTAAAAATTGGCTTTGTGCGGCATTATCGACAAAACTTATCGTTTGATAAATTTTATTAGTTAGATAAGTTTATCGCTCATATACGAGATAGGTATTCCAACAATTTCTTTAACACGTTGACTGCCGCGCGCATTTTACGTGGATTACCCATGGCGTCAACATGAATATTTTATTACGCGATGCATATTATGTTGAAATATTATTTACAAAAGATAACGTGAGTTGTATAATCGCGTTTAATGTATTTTTCGTGGCGGAGGTCACCGGTGAACCCGAGGCGCTGTAGACCATTTTTGCCATTATCAATTGTTTGAAAAGCAACTCGAAAAAATATTTTAATTCCCGATTTTAGAATGAAGTTAACGATGTATTTAGCGAATTGTTCCGATGACGAAGATTGCGTTTCATCGAGCAGTTACGTACAGAAAAACGTCGTCACGAATTTAAAAAGAAACCTGGAAGTGTGCGAAATGTAAGGCGATTTTGCAAAGTGTGCTATGAAAATAATTCAAATCAGCTAGGAAGAATGAGAGCAAAGAATTGCACTAAAAAAGTGGCGACATATTGTGCCGATTGTTTTGGTTCACCTTTTCTTTGTATAAATAAAATTATTTTTGCATGTTCTGTATGGCATTAATTTCTTCGAACCATTATAGTAACAATGGTACTATTTAAAAATTTATCAGTATCGATATTTACTCTAATTATGTATTTTTACTAATGGTCGCGTTGCCGGTCACCGGTGGCCCCCTCGGCACTGTAGCAAAGTCGAGTGCCGGTCACCGGTGACCCCCATGGCAGTCAACGTGTTAAAACCTCCCAGTCATGGTAAAACTCAATAGCGAAGTAAACTCTACATCCCAGCGGTGTGTGGGCGATCCCTTCCCCCGGTGTTCTGTCTTTTGTCACCAGTCTTCTGAAGACGACTTTTGACCCGCGAGGTCCTAAACAAACTAGTTCTAACTATTCGTCCGTTCAATAAAGATCTACACAGTTTTCCCAAATTTTTCCACTCGCTACTATTCCTTGCGTTATAACCCCTTTAACACTACCGTTACCGCCGTGTAAGTTAAACTCTTTTCCCTTCGTTCCTTTTGCTCCTTCTACATCCCTCTCTCCCGGAAACTCTTATTTCCATCGTTACCACGAGTGCCGCTGAATCGTCGGGAAGTCAAAGTCACAACCCGAACACGCGTTCATTAACTTCCACCTTTTATACCCTTCACCCTCCGCCCTCGCCATGGAGGAAGTTTCTCGTTACAAGAAATTAATCCCGGCCACAAAGAGTTAAGAGTTCGACGATAGGGGACACGTGAAAATTGAGGGAACAAGCTCGTTCTCGCGAGCGGGAAGAGGCACTAACGCTCTGGTTTTCCGGTTCTTCGCGACGAGTGGAGAGGCGACGCGCGCTAACGGAAGTGGAAAAGACGACATGGTTAATTATCCGTACGACGTTTCAAAGGGACATGAAAGAGTTTTATAGTTGACGAGGTTACTTCACAACTCGTTTAACGAGCTCTCGAGTACGTACCACGCACGGCATTAAGCCGTGGAAAGTTTTGCGCGAATGCGATTATGTGTAGGATAAACACGAAGGAGTAAAAAGGATGGACGAAAATCCGGTGCAGCTTGGAACCGCACGAACGGGATTAGCGAGAGGCTGAAGGCCCGAATCGATTCGATTTCACCTCGTTTCGCGTCGCGACGTTAGCAATCGTTATTGTAATCGGGAATGAGCTCGAGTTGCTAGAGATTAACCTGGCTTAAATGTGAACGCAGGGTCTTCGAGACTCGGATTTATTATGTGTAACGAACGTATCTGGTAGATTTGTAACCAATATACATACCTGTCACGTGAAAATCGGGATAAATATTTTGCACTTCTTAAATCTTCTTGGACCCGGGTAAAGAAAATATTTGGCACTGTACTCGAATAAGTAGTATACTCGATTATATAAGATGCCCCATTTGAAGTTCCCACTCGATTATTTCCTGAACTATAACTCGTTTCAAAAAATGTTTCCGAGACGAGTATATAATCTTTATAAATTTTTAGATGTGTTTCTGAAATTTTATGGTGACCTCAGCAGATAGTTCAGTGACCTATAATATTTCTGTAGGGACACATCCCAGATGCGAAAAACGAAGGTTCCTTGTAAATATTTTCGGCTCCTTCGGGACATCGAGGGTCCCGGGGGATCAATGGGGGCCTGGTTTATGTCTTTACGACCAGGGCCCCATAACTCGCGAATCACCTCGACGAAAAATAATAAAATAATGAGCGGCGAGAAAGAGTCAATTCGTTTACGCCTCTCCAAAGACACGGATCTTTCCCGAAAAGTTAGCCTTCCGTTTTCCGCATCTGGTCCCCCGTATATAATAAAGTCCTGCTAAGAAAACGTAGTGCTCTTTTCACTCGATCCCTCTCGTTCTCCACCTTCACTTAGATCTTTGAAAGCATCGAAGCGTATATCCAATCGGTAAAATAGATATCACCGATCAATGTATTCGCCAAGATGATGGAATAGTGCTACTATAATGCGATATTATAGATTAAACGAGGAGTTATGTTACAGGTTAAAGTCGCTGTAAGACAAAAATTAGACCAGCATTCGTTCCATACTACTTCTCCTAGGGCACAAGCAGTTCACGATGCAAACTCTCGAGGATGTCGATGTTATCGAGATTGTTAAAGGACTTGCAGTTTCTCATTTCTGGACTGTTTGTTACCCGGGTCAGGAAAGTGAAATAGTAATCTTGCAATTGTTATAATCAGATTAACGTTAGAAAATGAGGAAAGTTAGTTTATGTGCTTTTGTACTTATCTAGAAGATTAATTGTATTTTTCATTTCCAAGAAATTCTGCAGTGATTTATTTTTTAGCACTTTGTATCTCGATCTAAACTACCATGCTCGGCCATTCGCTTCGTTATATCAGCCCCGTGTCGCTGCTATCAAACTCGCATTAATCGACCCCGAACTCGTACGATTATACTTGTTAATTACGCGATATGTCACTCTTAAATCGTTACGTTCGAGCTGCTGGAATCTACGTATTTCCAGATAAATATTAAGTAGAATAATTTCGGGAAATTTCACTTGGAAGATAACGTGAAAATCGAATTTATTTTTCTAAGTTAAATCTAAAAGTATGTCTTTTATGCCTTGATGCGCAGAAGTATCAAACTATTCGTGGTAATTATTCGTACTGTAAAAATTCCTTCGAAGAGCACAAACCAGTGAAAACGAAGCCGAGGATAATGAATGCAAAATAATCAGAGAAAGAGCAACAAGACGCGAAAGTTCACGTCATTTAAATCCAAAAGTTCCCAAATTCAACGTGTCGTCTGCCGCGTAAACCTGCTTCGTTTAATGAAAGACGATTTAATAAACATCAACCGTGCAGCTGGATCCCACTGCTTTGCAATGCAACTCGGTAGTTCAAAAGTTGCATCCCAAAATCCGCAATATTATCATGCAAAGCGAACCTCAACATAGAACTACTTACATACAACTAACCGAAACGCTGGTACCAATTATCCTGAACACATTTCTGCACCATTGCTCCAACATGCTCGAGATGCTTATTTGTCATAAAATATAATTTAATTCCAAATTTACATTCTACGTCGATTTTGTAAATTCCTGCATCAATTCGCACATTCATAGATTTGCAACTAAATTCATTCTTGGGTATTATATCGAATAATTAAAAAATCGTTTATCAGAGCATTATTCTCTATCAAAAATGAAGTTTATGGAACATCGATTCTATAACTTTTGTACCAATATCGTTGTTTTACAGGTAACAAGAGCACCAATTTTTGATATTTTGAAACACGATTTTTTGAGTGAATTCCTTTCAAAGAGCTGTTTCAAAAATTTCAAAATCGGTCCACAGAACCGATACTGTATTCGAAAATTCGTTGGCATTAGCTTGTTTGATACTCACGGTATATATTAGATAAACGAAGGCTGCCCTAACTGCGAGAGATATGCCATGATTAATTGAAATAGCGGTACATAATCCCTGGCGAGTAAATCGACAAATCGAGTATTGAATTTCAATACACTATTAGTGCCCGTGAACGATGCATGATACGGAATGCACGAATGCCTACAGTAATATGTAATAGCATATACGAATGTTATTCCTCCAGAATTAACATTCAACACCAGCCATGGAACTATCGTTAAATTCTGTCCCATCGTCAGTCGTATTTAACCGTGTTAAAGAAAAATTTCTACGATACGATACCATTTCATCGGACACGCGTTAGAGACAAATACACGAGGCTCATACAAGTTCAATATGGAAACACGCGAGTCGGTGTACGAGTGAGAACTAATCCCATTTCGAGATAAATAGCGAACTCGTGCAGCGAAAATGATGTGACAGGAGCTTCAAGGATAGAAGCATGATTTTCGTTATGTATATATATATATATATTTTTATTCTCTCTTTTTCTCGTTGATCGAGAAGGTATTGGCCTTCTGCAATCACCAGCTTTGACAAATTTGGAATAATTAAAAGAAAAAGACGATTTCACGGTCGACATAATAGCAAAGTCACGTGTCAATGATTTCATTAAAATCTGATTCGAGGAAACGATATTTCAGGCGCATAAAATCAACACTTACGACGGTCCTGTGTAGTGAAAATGATGTGACAGAACCTTTAAGGATATAAGCATAATTTTTGCTATATATATATATTTTTCTTATTTCCTTTTCTTCCCGTTGATCGAGAATGTATTGGCCTTCTGCAGCCACTATCTTCCACAAATATGGAATAATTAAAAGAAAAAGACGGTTTCACAGTCGACATAATAGCAAAGTCACGTGTAAATGATTTCATTAAAATCTGACTCGAGGAAACGATATTTCACGCGCATAAAACTGACACTTACGATGGTTCCGTGGAGCGCGTTGCACAATATCGCAAATAGAGCATTTATTTAAGGTCCTGTTTCGTAATAATTCAGAGCGCGTTTTAATCCAGCGTTGCTCGCGCGAGAGCCGCATAAATCTCGACCTGGGCGCGTTTTATCGAGTAACGACCACGGAGAATCTGAAAATTCCGCGGCTTTGTTCACGCGTGTCGTCCCGTGAAGCGTCCCGACGACCATTCGTTATATCGCCCATGTCGAATTCGCGTCCGCTCCGCGCTTTAACGCTCGGCTCCAACTCGCCGCGCCCAGCCGCGAGTTTTTCTCATCTTGATCGCGACTCTCGCGAGATCTTCCGATTTTCTTGTCCAAATTTCGATCACTATGGCACGCCCAATGTCGCGACTAATGTCGAGTTTTTTATTCCGAAAAATAGCGACAAGGTTAGTCACAATAGGTGACATCTTTACTGCTAGATAACGCTGATTGAAATATTAGAAAATATAGACAGGGTGGTGGTATGATTGTTTGCGAACAATTTATTGCACGAGTATCGAAGCGAAGTGGGTAATATGATTTCCGAATGACTGGAGTTGTTGCTGCGTTCGATATATGGTTGACCTGTATTACTAGAAGATCATATAATTCGCGGTTAAGTCTCACGGAGAATTAATAATGACAAGATCGACGTGAAAAGGTAGTTTGACGATGTAAAATATGCCGATTAAATTGAACCATTGGATTCTTGGTAACCACGAATCGATTTTCCGCGAAAATCACGCCTCGACATTGTAGCAACTGGCTAGCGTAGGTCGTAAATTTGAAAAGAGCATTTATGACATCCGGTTGCCAATTCCGCTTTACGACGAGCGAGGGCAGAACCTGTACGCCAATTGTGCTATTTCCGCAGTTAAGTAAAACGTGATTTATAGCGGAAAGTTAGCAAGCAGCTCGAGTGAAAGATTTGTAATGACGGTCTTCGCAATACCAAGTGCATCGAAGCAACTGCATTTTCCTCAACTCGGAGGAAAAATGGAATAAACAAATTAAACTTTCTATCTGTGAATCGTAAAATCCCAGTACGCGAATTCTTACATACGAAAAATTAAAACTAAGGAAAAGGTAGTGCGAATGTTCTCGGAGGAAAAGTCGAATAAACAAATTAAACTTTCGATCTGTGAATCGCAAAATCCCAGTACGCGAATTCTTACGTACGAAAAATTAAAACTAAGGAAAAGGTAGTGCGAATGTTCTCGGAGGAAAAGTCGAATAAACAAATTAAACTTTCGATCTGTGAATCGCAAAATCCCAGTACGCGAATTCTTACATACGAAAAATTAAAACTAAGGAAAAGGTAGTGCGAATGTTCTCGGAGGAAAAGTCGAATAAACAAATTAAACTTTCGATCTGTGAATCGCAAAATCCCAGTACGCGAATTCTTACGTACGAAAAATTAAAATTAAGGAAAAGGTAGTACGAAAAGGTAGTGGTGAAACTAACGAAAGTAAAAATTTATCAACTTCCTTTACACCGTTTTATTATTTATAATAATATCGTTTCACGAACAACTCTTTAAGAAAGAAAATAACATTTTCCCTGGAATTTTCCGATTCGTCAATTTCCAGATGAATTTCCACTATACTTCCGAGAAATTTACGTTATTCTCAAATGTAAAATTGAAACACACTCGTTGTTCCTATATCGATTAACGCTCTTTGATTGATCATTCGTCAAGTATATATATTAAGAGGTAAAAGAAGTACGTCGTACATCGTTGATAGATTCGGCTAGTCTCTCTAACTTCCCTAGCTCCACTAGTTCCCCCAGAAAATCCACTTTCAGGGAATTCTCGTTTCTCATACTTGCAGGCTAAGAATACGAAAGAGGATGTCGAGGGTCAGTCATTCAATTTGCATATACGTTTTCTCTTTCACAGGCCTGCCGAGGGACGAGGGTGGACAATGGCGTACAAATGTATTATGAGACGGACGCCATGGCTACCTTCAGTCTGCCTTCCTACGCGGACATTATGGTCGCATACTCTACTTATGACGGTAGGTCTCGTGTATTAGACGTTCTGCTCATATTTTTGACACACCCTATACACATACGCGGAATCATTGACGGACTACATCCGCGAACCAGTGACAAATCCACGATAGTTCCAAGAAATATTACGTCCAACTTCATGTTAGAACAGGTAGCAAATTACGAAAGTGGTCTGATGGTAAGTTTCTGGCATCATGCATATTATAAATTAAAAAATAATAACAACTGCGATAAAGCTGCACACTCATAATCAGTCTAATTCAATTCTTTGCTGTCTTGCGAAAAATTCTTCTACTTCATAATACATTTCACGGTACTTTATTGGTAAGATAGCAAATAATTGTGAGAATGATGAGCGAATGACATTTATTAATGAGGATTCGATAGCTGATGTGTTTCTGCGTGGAACAATGCGTCAGGGTCCTCTAGCGGCCATTTATTCTTTATTATCTCGGGTCACTGAACACGAGGCGTCGATCAGATGCCTAATTTAGGAAATTAGAGCTTAGGATTTGGCTGACATTGGGCCGCAGGAGATCAGGGCCAGGTCATATGAGTTAGCTTGGAGCAACTTTTCCCTACCATAAACCGAGAGTGAGGGCCTCACTTTGAAGGAGGAGTCTGCTCTATCACCGACTTTGGTGAGGCGGAAGTTCCTCCTACTTTTGGGGTCGTTCATTCACGGACCGAAGGCACTTGCCTTTTGAACGGGCTTAAAAGCCCGTGTCTAGAGGTCAAGCTAGGAGTTGGAGTAGAGTCGAGAGTTAGTCGAATTAGAGTAGAGAGTAGAGATCGAGAAAGTAGAGGCTAGAGTTAGTTCGGGTTTAGTCTAAAGTAAGAGCATAGATCAGTCGGAGTTACAGAAAGCGAACGTGCTGATAGAGTGTTCCAGTGCGAGGGTTAGGTCGTCAGCTAGGAGCTGGTAGAGTGCAGTGTGCCAGGAACCAGTCTCAGTTCCATCACTCGACCATACTCACTCACACTCACACTGTATGGAAGATCGTGGATGTTGTTTGCAAGAGGACCAAGTGGAAGGATCACATATGCCAGGGAAAGTCTAGGTATATTCTTAAATATTAAGAATTAGTACGAAAGGGAATGAATGCGAGAGCAGTTCTAAGTTAAGGTCCTGAGAGCGAGGGAGTCCTGAGAGTACCGTGAGTGATAGAGTTTGTATTATCTCCTAGTTGAAATAAAGCTATTATTGTCATCAAAAAAACATCATCACACTCACACTGTATGGGAAATCGTGGATGGTGTTTGCAAGAGGACCGAGTGGAAGGATCACATATGCCAAGGAAAGTCTAGGTATATTCTTAAATGTTAAGAATTAGTACGAAAGGGAATGAATGCGAGAGCAGTTCTGAGTTAAGGTCCTGAGAGCGAGGGAGTCCTGAGAGTACCGTGAGTGATAGAATTTGTATTATCTCCTAGTTGAAATAAAGCTATTATTGTCATCAAAGAAACATCATCACACTCACACTGTATGGGAAATCGTGGATAGTGTTTGCAAGAGGACCGAGTGGAAGGATCACATATGCCAGGAAAAGTCTGGGTATATTCTTAAATATTAAGAATTGGAACGAAAGGGGATGAATGCGAGAGCAGTTCTAAGTTAAAGTCCTCAGAGTGAGGGAGTCCTGAGAGTACCGTGAGTGATGGAGTTTGTGTTATCTTTTAGTCCAAATAAAGCTATTATCGTCATTAAAGAAGCAACATTGCTTCCCGGACCTCTGTACCTCTATTCACAGGAGATTAAATCGGGATAATCCCTCCAGTATTAACGAATGCAATGCATCGCGAAGCAGACGATAAAATCGCTTCTTTCGAATTTTTCTCACGTACTACTTTTACAATTACCGACATATTTCACCTCCCTCTAAAAAAAAATCTTCTAAATTCGTCCGCGCGTGCGCGAACAAACTCCTTATTTCGCCAGACGTACATACGACGATGCTCGAGCAAGATAGGCACTCGACGGAGACGAAGTGCGTTCGTTTCCTCCGCAGGTTGTCGAGAATGTCCTCTCGGATTCGCGTTTCAACGGGTGTTTGGCCCCTAGATGGGGGCGACAACGTGCGTGTGCGATTCGCGCTCCTGTGCACTCTTGTCGAGCCTTCATTTGCAAGTCAATGGCGGGAAAGAATAGGAGGACTATAAATTTCAGGATAGGCTTTCGTTGTTATGCTCGTCGCTGTTTGTACACGCTGCTCGTAGATACGTTAGCGTTGGATAATTCGAAATTGACGAACAGTAGCTGTGATACTGGATCAATCGAATGTCGACGATTGATTTTATCGATCGTGGTGAATGTATGCGGGTGGTGGTATTTTGCTGGATGAATGGGAAGAAAATAGATGGTATCTTGGATGAAAAGAATATCGTGGGTTCTCTATCTACGTAAAATTATCTGATCTAAATAATCGAAGCTATCACGTGTCGAGATATCATTGTATGAATGGTCATTTACTATGTCTGTTACTATACCGTGAAAACTGTTTTGGAAGATACATCTGGTTGTCTATCTATCACAACACTGCCAGAAATGGAAAAATATTTTCCTTATGACACCAATCATGTCGATTATGATCAGTCCGATTGTAATCTGCGACAAATAGGCGAATAAAATATTTCGAGAGTGGTAGAGACTCTTGACAGGAAATTTTTTAGTAGAGAGGAAATTTTAGAAAGTTTGGATAATTAAGAGGATGATTCCTTTTGGAATTTTATTTTCTCGTGTATCCTACGCAGACTAACGGGGCGACGGAAATTTTGGGTCATGCTTCTCAGGGCAGTGTTCGTTATAACTTTAAATAGGAAGAATAGGAGTACCAGGTTCGTAGACTCGGCACACCTTTTTAAAAGCAGCAGATCCATAAATCTAGGTGGTCAGTCACGTCTGAATGAATAAAATATGAACTACGAGTCGTTGCGGTTAGGTCTGTCAGGAAGATATCTCCTTTAATTAATCATACTCGGAGAAAACCGGAAGATAATAAATAAATACGGAACGGCGAAATAATCTTTACGAGGGGAGAGGGAATTTATTGGATTACCGCAAGAAAGATAGAAACGCGAGGTAATTAAATGAAACTATTCTCGTACCTTCGATAAATTCTTCCGCTCTTATTATGAAATTTTCGAAATTGGGTTAATCATATTTATTCCGCAGAGATATCAGAGTAATTCAAATCGAATTAATTAAGAATTAAAAACTGTTATCTTTTAAATTACCTCGCCGAAGGTAATTCAAACGGAGAGAGTAAAGAAACGGAACGATGAAGGTAATCTCGGAGATTTTCCTTAAAAAGTAATTTCCTTAAAGAGGAATTCTTCGTGTAATTCTCGTCTTCAATTTTGCGAAAATTGTTTCCTGCAAATATTCCTGAGGAGACCGACTGCAAGGGCTGTGATATTGCTCTAACTCTGCCCAAGAGATATTACTTTTCCTGTTCGTTTGTTACCTTCCTCGTGCAATAATTCGAATATGCGAAAAAAGCAAAGCGGCAGCCAAAATTCCTCTTTGGAGTAAAATTCTCCATTATTATGCTATTGAAGTCAAATTGTCGTATTTCGGAGTGAAATTTTAGCAAAAATATAAATCCTACGCGGAATTATTACGTATATTAAACCAATTCTTCGGGTGAAAAAGGAACTCGACCCGACTAGGTAAATTTAATCGCTCGTGAAAAGGCTACTGATTAACACTTTTGCCAGAAGAATTGTCACAGACTTCCATAGAATTCTCATAAACACCTGCATTAACGTTTTTCAACCGGCTTATTCGCCAATTTTTGTTTCCAAACACGTTTCTTTAAAGACGTCTCGAATATTTCAATTCAAAAAATCCCCTGAACGCCGGATTATTTAACAAAAATCGGTCAGAAATTCCCACATTTATTCTATTTCCGATTCAACAAACCGTCGCGATGCTCAACGATTCTTCGTGATCAAACCTACGATTCGAATGTACGTGTACAAATAATCCTGCATAATCCCAAGGAATAAAATAAGATCACGATGGAATAAAATTTTACATAAAATCGGAAGATTTTACGCTCGTATATTTCTCCCCTGGAAACTTCCCTAAATCGCGAACACGGAACTTCGCAGCGCGACGACGAGAACGAGAAACAAATAAATAGGGGAGAAAGCGCAGGAGGAAAGTTGCGAGGGATGAAAACTCGACTTTAAAAAACGCGAGAGTACTTTGGTTCGAAAGCTGGAAGCATGGAAGATCGTAACGCGAAACGACACGCGGGGCCGCTTCGAAATTGGCGGAAAATCTGCAATCAATGGGGGAAGAGAATTAGCAATAATTTCGCTTATCCTCGTCTTCCGTAGCACGTCTAGATAGGCGGGCCGATAATATCAGTTTATCCGATTTGGCCTATCTAGATTTAAACGGCAGGTCGTAGCGACGCGTGGCTGACCTACAATCATGGCAGCCAGTCATTTGGAATATTAGACCGAGGGAGTGGCGATCTATCGACATCCCGGATAGCTCAATCGGTTAGGGCAATCGTCCGACAAACGGAGGATCCGGCTTTGAAAACGGGCGCAGAAAATCAATCGAATCGCTCTTTTCTCCCATCCGACGCTGTGGCGGCCACTCTGTACACCTGCTGTACGCTGCAATTCTTCGGCCAAATGCGACGACTCGGAAGCGAAGGGTTTACCGATCCATAATTCACCCCGTTGCCGTCTTTCGACTAAAAACGCTTATAAATTCAGCGACGCCTTCCGTTCCGTGAAATATAACCATCACGCGTTTTAATATTCAAGCGTAAGGGGTGTTTTCGCGGGAGATCGCTCGGGGCATAAAATTAACCCGTTCTCGTGCAGCGCCACCTATATACACCGATATATCACGCAATTTTTTCATCTCCCGTTCTCCCATGCACGTACATCCACGTAGTATATCACGCGGAATCCTTTTCGAGGCTCAAAAATATCGCTGCCGGCGAGCAGTGATCTAAACCGGTCGAACCGTACCCAGCCATCAACGTGCATAACCGCAGCCCCTAATTCTTCGCGGATGCTCGGCAACAAAGAACAAACGGAATATTTTATGCCGCTGTCCGCGCCAATGTTCTTCGTCCGCTGTAATTTATCAGCGGCAAACGTAATAAGCCCGCGGACGCAAATTGCACGCGCGAATTATTACGTTAATCGCGCGTAACCCGCTTCGAGCGTGACAAATACATGCGCGCGCACACGCGATATTTCGTGGGCACAAAGCGTCTTTGTTCGCTGTTTATCGCCGCCGTGTCGCATAAATAATTTTCGCCTGGTCCTTGCCGTAAGCCGCTTACTTTTCGACTCACATTTCTCACCGATGCGACGAAGGAATGGGATTTCGTGATAGCCGGTCACGACGGCAGACGAGCCGAGCGTGACGCCTCGCCGACAGCTGCATTTTTCCCATCGATCGGGCCCCTCCCGGGTAATTAACCGGTCTCTGTTAAATATCATTAACGCGACGCAATGACCCGCAACGTTCTCGATAGCGATCCAGGGATTCGGAATAGGCTAGCCGCAGTTGAAGCCATTATACCACTGCCGGGAGGGTACACCGATCGTGTATGGTCTGAAATATTTTCTCCGTTCCTCGGCGTCGCGTCGTGAATAACTCGCAAGATCCGGATTAGACTTTTTCAACGCGATCGACGGTTTTGGAACAGATTAATAGTTGGAAGGAAAAGAGTGCTATGGCGATTTAAGGTCCCCCGGTGGCTCAACAGATTTATCTACAGTGCATACCTGCCGAGAGCGGGGATAAAGATTTACGATAGTTTCTGAATTCTTTCCGAAATTCCTCGAGACTCAGCTAAAATTTTTTTCATAGCTCGAATTTATCCGTCCCTGAGTTTAAATCGAGTTTCATCGATTGACGTAAATTACTCGAAGCCAAGGCCTCAGCTTTATAACTTTCCATCCTGTAAAATGAGTCGAGGCATATCTTTCATACTTATGGATGAAATTATGCTCTTATTTCGTAACGAAAGACAGATGATTCTTTGACAAGCGAAGGCAGAGGTATAGAAACGTATCGAGGGAATCGTTTCGATATACCTCTTGTTATTCTTGTTCCTCCAATTATTATTTCCATCCGTTATCGACGGACCGATAAGGTATGCCTGGTTATATCGTTCTATCAGAGACGATTTTCATTTTCTCCCTGACGCGTTGAAAGCACCGAACGTGCGTTATAAATTCTTGCCAGACGTATCCTCAACGCGAGATTCTGAATTTTATAATGTCGCGAGCGAGGAGGATCTCGTTATTAAATCGCTTCACCTTGCACAAATACAATTCCGAATCGCTGCGAAATACCTAAACGAAGAGGAAAACAGGCAGCCGATAATGGCTGTACCCGGCTACGAAAATAACTTTGTCACGCGGAGATACATTTATCTAAATATCCGACTTTTCCGAGCAATCGGGTTGCTTCGGATCGCTTTTCCCTAGCGATCGGAAGTTTGGAATCAGTCGATCGATGGAATTTTCTTGCCGAGAAAAATGGCCGTGTATAGGAGAAGGGTCCTGTAATTTATCGTCGGGAAAGAGAGCGAGCAGTCGTGGATGGGTGCGTGCTGGGAACATAATTTAATTAAGCCGGGAAATTTGTTGCGTGGAAATTAATTGATAGCTCGACGTTCGACAATGCCGGCTAATTATCGCCACGGGAGTGTGTAATTAAATGGGCGGACCGATTAAAATTTCGTCCCAGGACGAAAATTGTCGATACAGTGTCTCGATGCTCGATTATAGCCGTAGCAGTTTCTTCGAAGCGACAGACAGAGAGCGGATAGAGCAACAATCCATAACAGAAGCGATACTGTCACGATTGTTCGTGGACACAGGCGATACGACAGATTTATTGTCCCGGCCAGAGCGTCGGAGATATCATTGACTCGTGTCACTAGCCGAGCATCGATCTCCTCGGCCGCGTCATCGAATTGACAGAGTAAAATATTGAGTTGCGCGACATTTCGGATCGTTAGCCGGTTGATTTGCGTCACGTGTTAAACAAATGGACCCGATTGACGGGAAAACGGACAGCTATACGGTGAAAATTAGTCGCGAGTCATCGTGCGCCAGGATTTTATGCGGTCGATGATGGACTGAAAATCGGTCTATTTGTTCCTTGCACGGTAAACACGGCTGGCAGTGCATGTCGGTAATTAGCTTGTAGGTTTTGAATTCGTAGAAAGTTTGTCGACTTGGATAGAGGAAATATACAACGTTCGTCAAACGTAGGTTAATTTCGATGAATAAATCGACAGCGTGTAAATACGTAAATACAATTACCAATTTCAGAATTTTTCTACGTTCTTTTTATTCCGATAGACGCGAACGAGAATGAGTATAAACGAGTTAGAAACTCGATCGATAGGAGGACAAATAAATTTGTCTCGAACAACCGAATGCTCGCTTCAGGGCACTCGATAAATTCCAAAAAATGAAATAATCGCACCGAGTCAAGGATCAATTTCAATCAGCGTTCATAAACGAATAATTCCTCGTTTCGCCACTGTTCAGAAATCCCTGCAACTTAAACACTTGAATATTATCGGCGATTAATTTCTCGCGTCCGCGTTCATAAACGACAACACCTCTCGTAAAAACATTTATAAAATAAATAACTCTCTCGGCCGAACAATTTGAATCGTAGCAAACGAGATCGTGCATGAAAACGAAACGAAACGTGTGGCTGACGTAAAACCGTGGCGGGAAAAAGTTCGCTGTCGCAAAAATGACACGCATCACTCAGCGAATGTACATTTAAAATAACGTCTTCGATATCCATGCCACAGCGCGAGCCTCTACGTGGTATAGTGTATCGGTGTGTACGCGTGTTTTCGTTCTGCAAGCAGGATAACGACCAATCGGATCGTTAACGAAATTATTTGATAACATTGCCAGGCTTTCCTGTGACAAAGAACCGTGATTGTCCCGTGTATATTGAATGAGGCGAAAACGCGTGGCCAGCCAGAGCGTGCAGCCTGTTTGCGTATAACATTTTCCAGCTTCGTATTTTACCCCCAATGGCGGCGTGTTCGCACGCGAGAAGCGTCCAGCTGCTTTCGGAATAACCCCGACACGGGGTAAATCAACGTCGTTACATATTCCACGGGCAGTAGAAATCGTTCGTTAGGGCGCGGGGAAAAATTGCGCGATCGTTATCGATGTCGGGATTACGCGAACAAATGCGAAATAATATCGAAATAACATCGAAATAATATGGAAATAATATCGAGATAATACTGAACTAATACGTAACTAATATCGACGAAGCGTCGCCGTGTTTCACGATTACTCGTTACAACGATCGGGCATGGTGTAATATGAGGTCCACGGTTTAATGGGACGTTACTTCCATTTCCAGTCGAATTTTCAGCCCGAGCTGCTTGCACTGAATTACGATCGTACGCCGGCGAGTTACAGCGAGATTTATTTCAGGGTCGCGATATGATATCCCTTTCGATGATGCTCACCTGTAAATCTATCGGATCGGGCTATTCCTGCGCGAATGCGAAGGAGTTTTCGTATCAATTCGAAAGGTATGGTGCCTTCGTTCGATTACTCGTCGTAAGCTCCTGTTTACGTGGAATAATTTCGCGAATAAAATACGTTTCACGAGAAAATAAAACGAAATAAAAATTAAAACAAGTTGATAGATAAATCAACAACCGTATATTTTTCTAGATCTTGTAAGATACCGCAAGTGTTAAACAAATTTACTTATTTCGAACCCTTTGTACCCCCGATTTCAAACAATGCGAAAACTCGTGCATCGTAGGAACCCTACTAGGAACCCTGTAACCCTTTCACTCCTGCAGACGTTGCACGACGTCCATGGATTTCAAAACTGTTAGAACTTAGAAAATTCTTTCTGAACGCTTATATTCTTTCTAACGCACGATATTATATTTTATATATTAAGTTTTTATTAGATTGAAACAAAAATAAAATTTGGTACTCTCTTGGTAACTCAGGAGTGAAAAGGTTAAAATACCTATACTCCACGCATGTACTTCCAAAAATTTCCCGGAACCTCTTCATCCATCTTTACCTCGAAATCAGCAAAGAAGTTTGCGAGATTCTGTGGATTGCGTTCCTCGGGAACGAGAGTTCTTCCTAAGGAAAGAAGGAAATCTACTCATTCAATGCTTACGACTCCCTTTTAAGCCAAGAAATTATCCCCTTTTCATGGTGGGACCGCGAATTTCGAGCCACCGCGTACATCTAGGATCGCGATCTATACACAGGGACGCATGCGCGGTCGTCGCGTGGCCGATTTTTCCAGGCCTTCATCCGCGATCGTCGCGATTTCCGCCATGGCCAGACCGCGTACACATCCTCGACGGCACGCTAAGAGAAGCCGTGCTTCCGTCCTCGACCATTGTGATCGATAACGAGGAACAAAGTGCCCCTCGGCGAGGCGGAAAGCACGGGCGAAGAGTGGCGCGAATAGCGACGAGACGATTCGTGGCATGGAAAAAAGCTCGTCGCGAGGAACTGCTCTGCTTTTAGAGCACGCTCGTACGGCGAGCTTTTTTCGGCGCCTTTTCTTCCATCGTCGGATGGTAAAGAGACACGATTAGACCGGGGCTTCGATTTTTCCGCGTCTCGAGGAGAATCGTTTTACGGAATTGATCCGTCTGCGAGCGATTTATTCGCCGTTTCCGCCGATCGCGTTGGATTTGTCGCGGATTAAGTTTGCAGAAGCGGCTGGATCGAAGGGATTCGATCGTATTACCGAGTCGAATGTTCGAAAAATTTGGATTATACGACAGTCCTCTGTTGCTCGAAATATTTGAGAGAGCTGTTTCAAGTAAGGATATAGATCGGAGCTGGGAATATTCAGTTTTTCGAAGCTTTGGCCCCGTTTCTTTACCACGAGTCTTACACGATACTGTACACCAAGGGTTCAAAGGTACACGATTGGTGGAATGAATGGGTACGGCGAACGAAGAAACTGGAAACGAAGAATCTCAAATGAAGCGGAATAAAAAGGGACATTGATGACACGAATATCATAAGAACAGTCGCGAAGTCGAGTCACTTTCGGAAGGAGAATTTTTAACCTGAAGGTTCAGTGTCAGCTGTAATAATAAAATATATCTTCTTCGTATGGTCGATTGTTCTTGTAGATTCAGGAATATAGGAAAGTGTACTTTTCTAAATTCCTCAATGACAGGTTACGATAATTATGAAAGTCTTCTAACGTAACAGATACTCGAGTCATCTAACAATTCACAGCGCATCGAAATATCGGCAATGAAAAATAGAAATTAACCCTTTGCACTCGAGAGGTGACTCTGAGTGACCATTTAATCAGATTCTAAAGATCGACGTTAATTAATATATCAAATTTAAAATTACCTAACGATGTGTGGAACGTCGAAGAAAAATAATTCTGTCTTAATTTGCATATGATTTCTCATTTACCATTTTAAAAATATCGTCGACTCTATGGCAGAAAGACTTCGAATTACTATTATTCTGTAACGAGAAAGTCGTCGAATGCAAAGGGTTAATAGAAAAACCATACTTAAATTTTAACCATAATTATTTTAAGGCATCTCATCATCCCCGGTTAACGAACTGATACCATATGGAAACAGGGACAACAGAAAGATCCGTGGTAACGTTTTCCCTGCCACGATCGCGTCAATCATCGCGAATATCAAATATCGCGTTCGCGAATACGCGAAAAAGAATGTTCCTTGGAAAATCCGCGCTCCCAGTTCTCGACGGGGTCGTTAGTAGCACGGTGACAGCTCGCATACTGCGGGACGTATACGGGGGTACATAAGTTATGCATTGAAACAGGCGAACAGCAAGTATCTCGCGCTACGAAACCGTTTCTTGCGACGATTACACGAAGGCACAATGCAGACTGTACTCGTTCCTCCGCGTTGCATTAGCGATCTGATGCTAACTTCTTCCTTCCCTTTGTCTCTGCACCTTCCGCCTATTGTTACGCCGCAATTATTTTCTCATTGCCGTGATTCCAACGCCGCGGGAAATATATACGTTATATTTTCACCTAACGCCCGATCCATCATAAGCTCGTGATGAAACGATCGTGTAGATCTAACTCTTCGACCTCCGACACATATACACGTACGTGTATATACGTACCGAGTGAACGCAATGGAAGAATTTAATAGGGAGAAGGCACCACAGCGGAAATTTTTTCCTCGCCATTTTCCTGCAATTTATTTCTTTTACCCGTTCGGACCGGTTCACGTACCAAAACGAGATGCGAAAAATAGACGAATAGGATGAAAAATAAAAAATATATTCTTCGTTCTTCTTCCTTTCCCTTTTTTTTTTTCTTTTTTTCTTTTCTTTTCTTTTCGAGGAACGTGGTTTATGCTATTTTAGTGGAAAGAGTCGGCTATTTCAGCCATTTAAATGCCACCGCGAAAATTCTAACCAGTTAATTTCGCTACTAACGATAATTCGCTCCCCCGTCTCGATGCTACCTGTTTTCGTAGCTGTACACGTGGACCCGCAAGAAATCGAGAAAACCACGAACGAAACTACCGGATTAAACAGTTTTAAACGAGTTTGCACGAGCGCCAGGCCCGTACCTCGGTCCCACATTCGTATCGCAATGGTCCGATTGCGTTTATAAAGACGCCCTATTCTCGCGTGATGGACGGTCCTTGATGAGGTCATTAGTTGCTTTCATGAACCGCGTCCACGTTACCGGTGGCTAAAGATCGGCCTTAATGGCCGGCCAAGTTGCTTTGCACAAGTAACTCGAAGGCCAGTGGCCGATCCGCGAGGGTTCTGCTGCCTGCAATCGTGCATTACGCGTAAATGCACGAGCTCCGCTTAAAAAGCATACTCGCCAGAGATTAATTATACTTTGAATTTTTCATATCCCCTTTCTTTGCCCACTTTCCTTCGTGTCGTACTTGCGATCGTAGTTTCAACAGACGCGACTTATTTATCAGGAAAAAATAATTAAAAACGAATCTCCCATCTTTAAAAAGAATTATGCAATTTAAAAGAAAATATCGCTCGAAAAATTCCATTAATTACGTCGTTACGAGACTCTCGAGGTATTTAGAACCTTCGAAGGATTTAAAATAAAGAATTCGAGTTTACTTCGAGGGAGAGGTGCCTCGAGAACGAGAACCGTTGTCAAAGATTCGAAGGAGAATAAATCCAGACACATCTCTGCGCTCGTCTCTTTTAGAGACTGAAACTCGAATAACATACTCGAATCGAAAGACTGTTTCTTGTAAGTCGCTCCCTCCTCCCACCCGCAACATATCTCATAGAAACGCGCTCCTCGCTTTAATGGAAACGCTTCATCTATGACAAACTCCGTGGTTCCCGCAGATACGAAACGCGCAAAGCGTCGCTCGCTACTCGCGTTCGCCTGAGAATCCATTTCGACGCGTGTACACGCACACGCGACACAGAAACCATCCTGTCCAGAAAGACATTTTGTCCTCTATCTAGGGATCGGTTCGAGTGGATTGGCTAAAATAGCGCTGTTTTACTTCTTAATAAAATACAATAAGCTTATACGTAGATTGACGGCTATGAAACAAGAAGGATTCGCTATGGGCGCGTTCGACTTTGACTTCTTACCGACACACTCTTAGACACTAGCTTAAGAACTCATGGAGACCGTTAAAGACTATGGACTGTTCTGGAGACTGTGGAGATTATAGACTGGAGCTACCCGCGCCCTTGCACCCTTATTTAACCCTTTCGGTACGCAGGAGCTGGCCGAGGTTATACATTCGTGTGATACGAGAAAGTCTTCCACAAGAGTGATGGCACTGGAAGCCGCGAAAACGTGTTTTGCGGTATTCGTAGAAATCTCGAGCGTGATTGACACTAAATTTTTTATTCGAACCGCGACAGTCATCGGTGACGTTTCGTGGATGCCGCCAATAGGCGACGGTAGTATCCACAGAACGTTTCATGGCCGCCGCCATTGAGAGGCAGTAGTACCGAAAGGGTTAAAGCATTCATTCTGTCCTTTTTCCATATCCGGGCTTTCCTTTCCAATCATGCCCCTTTCCCACGCAACCTCGATGGACCATGTACTTCAGTCACTCTGGACGCATCCCTAAACTTTCAGTCGACTCTACCATAAGCATTCTTTGCAGTCAATCCTCTTGTGCACACGGTCATTTTCATTCTAAGCCCAAACACACTTGACATTCTTTCAGGGCCGTACTTATTCCAATCCCACATTTATTCATCGGGGAACTGTTTTTAACGATTAAAAAATCATTTTGCCTTCACTTTTAGGTTTCTACTCGTTCCGAAATCCCGATACCGGATCCTGGTTTATACAAGCTCTCTGCCAGGAGTTGAGTCAACACTGGCGAAGCCGCGATCTACTCGGAATAATGACTTCCGTAGTGAGGCGCGTCGCTATTGACTATCAATCGTTCGCGCCGCAGAACGAGGAGTTCCACCAGAAGAAACAGATTCCGACCATTGTCTCCATGTTGACTCGATTAGTGATCTTCGAGGAAAAAGGGAAAACAGCCTCGACATCGAAGGAATAAAAATGGCCGCGAAATCATCCATGAAACAGCGAAGAATTCGATCCAGGTACCCACAGTGTACTTTTAATTAACAGGATCATAGGTTCTCGTTGTGCAAGTTTAAAGAAGACCTTGGGTCGAGACATATAAATATATATATAATACGCATACACGTATATTAGGGACGGATAACGAAGTGCGCGTATTACTTCATTTGCAGCTGTTCGCGGAGTTTAATGAACGCGATAAATAACTCGCTTTGTCGAGACACGCCGCACGAAATTTCGTTAGCTTTCTAAACAAATTAAAAGTCACTTTACGGCCTTTGTCTACGAACAAACGTGCATTACGTCGGGATGGAGCATCATCACGCGATATATTTTTTATTATTTCACAGTGCCATGGCCCTCCCTAGACGCTCTACGCCGGCTTGCCCTTTGTCATAAACAACCATTCTCACAGACGCGAACGATAAAAATCAAGTTTCCCTACGAGCAGACAAGGAATCCGCGGTGCGAATTTCAAATCTCGCGCCTCGATAATAAAGGCGCCAGTTTCGAATTTCGCGCCAGGATAACAAAGGAGTAAACGCCTCTGTGACGAATTTTAGAGCAACGCAACGAATTGTTCCAGATATTTATGAGTTTGATGTGACAAGCGGCGCGTTAAATTCTTTTTACTTATTATATTAGAATAAGTACGAATACTACACAGAAAGTAAGCACGGCGGCTTATTTAAAAATTTTGACGACTAGTTATAATTATTGAGAAACACAAATAATTGTAATTATGGATATTGATAAACTTGGGACACTGCAGTTTAACTTCTTAAGATGAGAATAAAGCATGCGATGTTCTTACTTTTTATGCAATACTTCATTTTACCCCAAAAATCACAATCTTCATTTAATAATTTAACTCGTTTTCTCATTTAACAAAACGCAATTTTCGAAAACCGAAGACGATGGAGCAATTTCGATTACGGGTTCCTGTTCAGCGAAGTAGACTCTAAGAGAATTACCCAATGGCTAGGACAGATTAGAATTCGTGTTGAACAGTGTAATTCAACGAGGGACATTTTGCGGCAGGAACGATTAGATTTTGACACATCGATGTCCATGAAACTATATTATTATATAACATGAACATCGAGTGTTATCTAAATCCACAACCGTATCATCCATCAAGTAAATATCGATCAGTGGATTCGTTGTGGTAAATTCAACTACGTTGATTCAATTTTCTTTAATTACACGCTTCCTATTACTATTTCTATCTATAGAACCATATTAACACGTTACCAAGTTACTTTACGATTAACGCCATTTGTTCCCCATGCGCGTAAATTCTATCGCGGTCATTAAACCAGAACTGTAATTGGGACTCTAATTATCAGTGTAATTATTATACTGCAAGTTTATAGGTACGCCGGCAAAGGTATCGATTATTAAATCATTAACGAACAGGGAGAAACTATTTCGTATAAAATCCAGCGAACAGGTATTAGCCATGGAAAACCGATGTTGTGAAAAAGACATAAAAATCCTCAAAATCCGGTTAAACATTTGCAAACTTTTAATATAGCTCTTCATAAGGAGCTTCTCTCAATTGCTGTTTATTTATCGCTATGATACCCTTATAAATAGAATACTTTTCCACCGGAACATTCTCATAAATCTTCAATAAAAAGTACATAAACAGCACGTATATCGCAATAACTGGTGGAAAGGAGAGGAACAAACGAGTAAAAGAATATAAAAGACGTGTTGGATTAGACCATGTACAATCAGTAACAAGCGTAACGTAACGTCAGACGACTACGGAACACAAGTTGCTATTGAACCAAGGCAAACTGATGAGCGGGAGGATATTTCCTCGGAAAATACAGAGAAATCACGGAAATAAATACAAAAGCTCCAACGAAAATAGGATTCACCATTTCGATATCAAGCCACCTTTCGATACATTTTTAAATCATTATATTGAATAATAAAATTGAAATTTATCATTTATCATTTACCATTTCAACGTTGTTGAAGTTGATCATCGAACAACATTTTTCGGATAATTTTCATTTACCGAATAATCGATGGGAAATACGAGAACACGCAAAAATATGTGAGAACGAAATAAAATCGAGATAGAGTCAGTGATAATTAATAAGTATTTTCCTGGCACTCGCAAACTAGTCCGGAGGAGTGGGAAAGTCTGATCCGTACGGTTCTTGAACTACTTTCGTATCAAAGGGAAACGGAGTACGTCGCGCAGGAGAGACGCAGACGTCTGTTTGACCGTGCAATGACAATTCGATTCCATTCCCTTCAACCTCGTCTTCTGCCTAGGCTAAGTGGATCCTCCAGGCAAACGGAGCATGGCAGAGCCATGGCTCGTTTGAGGCACGGTTAAAGGGTTTCGTTATGCGGATTACAATTCTCGGCTTGCAGCCCCGGACGAGTAAAGGAACACAATGGACAAAGGGCACCAAGGTGACTGTATTGTCTTAGCAAAATTTAATTCACGCGTGATGTTGACACGTTTTCGCATAAAAAGGACTCCCTCAAGAATCTTGCTTCCACGAATTCCCTCGCGTTTACAAATTTCCAGAAATCCAGAGACTCGTTAGAACCACGATAAATTCAATTTTGGATACGTTTATAAATATCAATTTTGGATACGAGTCGTCTTTAACGACTATTTGATTACAATAGCGTGGTATCGCAGGATGAGTGGGTCGAGCATGTTATCCAGAGTGCGCGCGGAAGGACGAATGACCGTGCGCTAGGATCGTGTGGACGGGATGTTTACGAATGTATCGGATGAAAGTGAAGAGTGTCTCTAGGAATGCGTTTGAGTGTTTGGGCTACGTGACCCGCTGATGGCAAGACTGCAAGGAGTGCGTGGGAAAGTGTGATTGGGAAAGAGAGAGTAGGTACGAAAGAGGATAGAATGTATGGTTTTAAATAGGGATGCAAGGGCGCGAGTAGGCAGTATGTAGAATGTCGTAGTATGGTGTAGTATGTTGGAGTTCGTAGTAGAGTTATTAGAAGAGAGCTGCGAAGAAAGAAGTTAGTTGAAATCGTGTTGTTAGTTATAATCGTGTCGTTAGTTGTGGTCGTAAGAGTTTAGTTGAAATATATATCTATACTCGTAGTCTTTACCGTCACCGCACATTGTATATTATATTTTACGTTTAATAAATAGTAGTTATATTATTTAACAACCACACATGTCTCTATAATAGTTTTCGACATTTCACTCGAGTTAAGGGCTGTACAGGCGAAACGTGTTATTCGATAAACTGTTCGACAGCGGTGCTACTGCACTCGTCAGCAGCGGGATGTTCACCAAACACAATTTCCGGCAAGTGCTCGCTAACCTTTCCCTTCATACGAACATATAGCGTGACCTGGTCTCCATTGTGTCATCGTCTAAGGCCTTGCTAGCAGGCCCCGAACAAAACGTATCTTTCTGTCCTTTTCCTCCGTCACTCTCTCTCCCTCCCTCTCAATCCTGACATCGTCAAAGTTTAAAGACTCTTTGTAAACACCACGTACGAGCCCTTTTGTAAAGCCCTAGTGGGTAAAGCTTGGCCAGCTTGTCGCTAGTTAGATAATACCATTGACGACTCGTGTCACTTGCCGCGAAATGTGCCTAAAAGGACACACCGCTGAACTTCGAAGGCCGCAGGGTGTAAGTTTCCCAATTTCAAACTATGCTGCTGGTCGTCCAGCCATGAATTTAATTAAGACTCTTAGTCTAGTTAGCGAACGACTCGCAGGAAACGAAAGTGAAACTGACCAGATGACTCGGTTCCCGAACTTTCGTCATGGTGGACGTGTCGTCTCGAGACGTTTTGTCTTGGAAATCTCTCATCTTACTACTCGACTCTAACGTCATTACGTCATTTTCCATCATCTGGCTCAACTACTTACTTACGCTCGCTCCGTTTCGTTTCGTTTCATCATTTCAGAGCGTTTCGTGTTATTCGGGCCAAGCGGATTATCCACCACGAACGCACCAGGCGAGCCGGATTAACATCGAAGTCAAAATTTCCGTCGGTTCAACCTGCGTCTATCCCTGAGCTTTAAACTCTCCGATATTTCATAAAGCGCACAACCTGCATACGACTTTGGACGCTATTAGGCTCTCGCCATAAGCTGGTACTGCCCGCCATTTGCTCCGAGACCAACGTCCCGTAGTTCTCCGCGTGTCTGCCATTGTAAATGTAAAACTTGGAGACTCGTGGCGGAATAATCGTTGAAAGTTTCGCAGTATCGTGGTCGCGAAAGAACTACACTCGTCCATTAACAGTCGATCGTTTTCCACCCCGCGTTCCGTCGAACTTTCGTCGCTGTCGTTCGAGGCTTTGATCGCTAAGCAACGAAATTTTTGATTTAATAATTCATCTGGTGAACCGACGAGGAGTCGGACCCATCCAGCTCGCCATGGAACAAGTACGTCCTCCAAGTTGAACTACTCGAGACTATGCGGATGACTGATTCGCTTCGTCAAAGGATGCAGGTGCACCTTTGTCCCTGCATCGATCAACACTCGATCGAACGAGGACCAAAGTAGGGAAGGTACTTGTACTTGGAGAAACCGTGTGTTTCAGCGCCACCAGACACGATAACCGCATTGTGCGCTGGTCCAACTACGTCGAAATGAGAATATCGGACCGTGTTCCAATAAGAACAACCGCGTGGGCCAAATTTACGACACGTCCGTACTTCCTTCCGCTGTATCTGACTGTACGTGAGAGTATACGAGGTCGCATGTTCGAAGGAAATTATTCGATCACCGTAGCCACGTATGTGATTAATTTTTATATTTACTTTCTCTCCGATTCCACGTCTCCTGGCGTAATTAATTTTCACCTGGCACGACATTCACGATTAAACTGTCCAATGAATTTTTATTTTTTCTCTTATCTGTAATATCCATTATATGAGTAGCTTGTAGAGTCACTTTTCTGAACACGAATCCGTAATCCGAGTTGCCGTATCACCCTCAGTTTCCGCAAAAAGGCACGATTTTTTAACAAAATTGTATTTTCTTTTACCGTAAAATTGTTGCGTCATCTCTGTTGCACTTGGCACTAGGATTACGCGTAGCTACGGCACTGTCGAGCCTACGTGATGATGAAACGTATGTATACATGTTACCGACGAATATTTTCTCCTTCCAATCGAATTATAATTAGCTTTGCCAATTCTGTTCCATGATTTTTAATTTAGAAAAATCTACAGAATACGACGCCGTATGAATTTGTGGTGGATAAAGAATTTATCGTAAAAATCCAAAAATAGTGCATAAGAAGTACGTAATTCCCGCAAAATCCCGCTTACCTGTTGTCTACTTTATACGTAATACTTCATTTTAGCCAAAAATCGTGCCTTTTTAGAGGAACTCGCATTTCTCAAATCTGAGAACGATAGAGAAATTTCTATTATGGATTCCTTTTCAGGCAAGTAAACTCTTCAAGAATTAACCAATGGATATTACAGATTAAAATTTGCGTTGAACAGGGTTATTAACGATACGGAACGAAAGGCTGACCGAGGTAATTAAAAGGTTTTACCCAGTCAACTATCGAATAATTACCGTACGAGAGGTGGAAACGTAATTACTGCTTCAATTATTTAGTTTCTTCCAATATAACTAGCGCGGTAATTAACGAAGCCGAACTTCGGCCTGGAAATTATAATCGTTAATAAACTCCGAATTAAGATATTGAATTTTAGTATGATTAATTAGGACAAATACACGCTTGATTGATGAAGGACAGTGGTTCTTATAAGGTATATAGAGTGTATGCATTTAACGAGATAAGCGGAAGACAGCTTTGATTAATTGCTTCGAAAACATTTTCACGGCAATATTCATAAAGCGTCGAAATCACTCGCAAGCATTCGCAACTTTCGATTCGAAAACAATTAAACGAATTTAATCAGGTCGTTTCTCTGTTGTCCATATTCATTGAAATATCTCAGAAACGTCGAATCCTTGATTATCTCGTTAAATAAAATGATTTAAATCGTTTCGAGAGACGAGCATAATAATAAATACAACCCTAAAAGATTTCCTGCGACTATTTCTTGACGCTCGTTAGCTAAAGGTAAAACAGTTATCATCCTTATCAACGTCGAGATAACGCTTCGAGGACATTTATCCTTGCGTTTATCTAAGTTGCGGAAAAAGTCTTCGCAGAGACTTTCGTAATCGAGTTAAGACTCTCGAACGTGTGTTACTGTGCTCGTAAAACTTGCTCGTACACCGCACTTCCTTGTTCGACGCCGGTGAACCGATGTTTCCGTTCAGAACCGGGAATTAACCGGCGGAAGCAAGCGCGATTTCTGGGTCAGCGAAGCTGCGAATTTGGCCGGCGATATTAAAATGTAAGTTAAGAGAGCGAAGCCGTGGTCGTAAGTGGGAACTTGGATTCAAATGACGCGGGCTACGTGCCCGTTTTCGGCCATCGCGCGAACCATTGAAACGATAAAGTATTGTTTGCAATTACACGTTGCTCGATGTTTTATGCAACCGACGAGGTGTGGAACTAATGAATTCCCGGAATTAATGAATTTTCCCGGAAATTGGAGCGGAATGGATACGGAGCCTTCGAGTTGGAATAATTTGCGAGATCTTAGCAATCCGTGAATAAAATATACACAGAGAGGAAATCGAGTAAAATTTGAAACAGCCGGCGAATTATTTGCGAAATCATTTTGCATTATATTAATCGATCGACAGAGAATGTGAAATTCTCCGGAAACGCGCCTATGGATAAAAATAAATCGCACGAAACGCTAGATATACGAGGTTGAAATGAAATTTCATCAATCACGATACAGGGCACTATAAACTGGGAAGATGAAAAGGGGAACTTGGGGTACTTCGATAAATTGTATTACGATGTTTAATTTGTTAACTCTATATAGATTTCATCGCAACGTCACGCGAGCCTTTATTTTCCCTGGAAAAAGCATCGCTCTTGCCACGATGGAAACCGTTTTCACGGGAAATGTCCCAATTCCGATCAATCCTACGGAATGCTCTGTCCAAAATTTCGGTTTATTTCTTGTTTCCCGTGACGCCGAGGAAATAGAGAGCCAGGGTTTCCCTCGTGTCAGAGAGAAACGCAATTTGTGGAATTTTAATGTCACAGGATTGCCAGGAAATCCGTCTTAACGTGGTTAACTAGCGAAGCGATCCACCTATAAGTTAAACTTCACTCGAAGCTTCGATACGCTTTCGCTTCTCTGTCCTACCTCTCCATCGAGCTGCATAAACTTTGCCAACTGGATCAACAGTCGAAGGCACTTTTGCTCGTTGCTTGCCACGTTTCCAGAAGGATTCACGCTCGTTCGTCACCGATATCGTCATCCTTTATTTCAATTTGCTTATCAGACACAGTCTACGCACACGCGCGCACACACCATAAGCTGTAAATTAACTGAAGGTTAAATTTGTTTTCAATCCATGCACCTCGACTCTGCAGTAATTACGCGATAAACATAACGGACCAATATTTGTATAATTCATCATGGACGAGGAGCAATCGAACCACGAAACATCCCCAATCTCCCTTCAACGTCCGTGTCTCGCGTCACGGCTTCTGGTTTCGTCGACATCGCTGCCAACGCGTAATCTTCGAAATCAGATTCCGTTGTCAGGCCAATCGGGCCTAGACGGCAAGCCAACGGGGACACGAGCATGCTATTTTTCAGAAGTGTTCATCGAGGCTTGTATTCCCGATTGGACCAGTTGAGCCAGCATTCGGTGTCGGAAAATTAATTTATGGGCGCAGAAGCTCAGTGCTTCTGTGAGCCATATGGAGTGCCGTGTTTCGTACGCCCTCGGTAGCAATAGACGTGTCATAAACCGTGAACTCCTGCTTCTTGTTTGGCCTAACTCTCTTACTGGCCGCCGCCTATATCCTGCCAACCCCTCGCGGTCAAAGTGTCCTGCGGGATTAATCCAGCTATCCACTGATCAGCTGATCGCGTGAACTACCTCGGTCTGTACTTTCTGCTTAAAAGGAGAACCGAAATTGGAAGCGTGGGCGTAGATAACGAAGGATTGGAGCGAGACAGAGAGACAGTATTCGCGACACTCGACTCAAGAATTCATCCAAACTTCTCCAAGTTGGAACACGTCTCGCGCGACGACACAAGTACGCCAACCAGACCTTTGTCAACGAGAAAACGCGGCAAGTTACGAGATCATCCCAGATGTCACGCGCTCCACGCACATTGACTTCTCTCCGCGTTAATATTTATGACCGGAAATTTGTTTTATTTCAATTTTCTCGCACGAGAAAATTGCGAGATTATTCCACTAGTTAGACAGCGAAATGGCTAAAGTTCAACAGTGTTCCTAGAAGCGAGGATTGCTCGGAGAACGCGCGATTTTGAATTATTTCTGGTATCGCGAAATTAATTCCAAGTCGACGCGATAATTGCTGATTTTCCAGGACGAGAAAAGGTACAGGCAGGGACTCAAAGAAATCTCTGCCACTCTGACACGTTTTATTTCCACCTCGGTATTTCTCCATTTACCCGCGCAAGTTTCAATACCCCATTGGCAAACAGACGAGATAGTCACCAATCTAAACGTGCCAATGTTTTTCCATATTGATACGCGAGGACGTGCGAGCCAGCTCGCGCGCAGGTCTCGACGAACAAGCTCTATTTCCATATGGATGTTTACACAGATTGTACCCGCTGCTCGTCATTACGGATGTACATACATGTTTACAAATGGACGTATGAAAAAGATATGAGCCGCAAAGTGGTGGACCATGCCTGTTTGAAAAATATCCGCCGCATGGCCCGTTTCCCGCTTCTTCTCATCGCTTCTCCGTGCCTCTCCATCCCCTTTATTCCGCGCCGTTTTCCTTTTTTCCCCGCGGCTTCGTTTCTTTCGCGAGCAGATAAAGGCGAGTCGACTTCCGCAAACGTCATGGTAGGATTATTTATATTCGGGCGTCAAACAAAACCCGCGCGCGGCTGCTTTCACGCCGTATTGTTTCATTTTCGCCGGGGTCAGTAGTGGATAATATACGCTGACGACGAAACGAAAACAGCCACCAGCGAGACTATACTTTATGCAGAGGAATTGCTTTGTCTGCCACGGAATCACCGAGGACATAAATTTAGAACCACGCACAGGTCCATACCGAACTGCGAGGATAGATAAAGTGCAGAAGTTCGGTGGTAATTTAAGTATACCGAGATACAGATACCTTTCAGAGTCTCGCTCTGCTTCTGCACCGTGATTCGATCGTGTGATTTCGTCGCTGACGAAAATTCGTCGGATGCTTCATCCACGATTGTAATATCGATAATCCAGACGAGAGAGAGGAGATGGATGGAGACTTGGTATCCTTCGACCACGCAAGCTAGCGATACGTGTCATCTATGAATGATCCACGAGGTCAGCAATGAGTTGTGTAAATTGGAAGTAGAGATCACTCGGAATTTTCCTCGATGTTCCGTTCGTCGAGGCGCCCGTTTTCGATGGTAATTTATCCCGAGAAAGCGTAATAAGTACGCAGAAACTCCGGAAGCAGTGCAGAAGTCTCAAAAGCTATATCTCGTATCCTTCTCGAGCTGGCGCGTCGTTGGCTCCGAATAACGCGTTTCGATTCGCGCCACAGAGAAGCCCAAGCTCGTACCACCGGGGCTTTCGTTCACCGAATTACCCAGGCAAGAAGATCACACGGTTCTGTTTCAGCAGCAGACACACTGTACACAGAGCATTCGCTCGACGAACGGAACGACCAGGCTACGCCTGCGTGTTCTTCACTCCGTATACGGTGTGTAAAAACACGCCGCTTAGAGGCACGTTCAAAGGTGCTTTGTGAGGGTGACGAAAAGAAAATGTTGGAGAAGCATGTTGGGAGTGAGGTTGATGTGCACGATGGAAATGGGAGTATAAGAAGAAATATCGAGAAATAGTTATCTTCGAAGAGTCCGTTAACAAAAGCAAATAGAATCGCGATGAGGAATATTATATGCGTTTATCTCTTTAATTGGTAAGGAAGATATACGTCATCGTTAGCTTTAATCAATACTGGCTCGTTAACGGGAAAATTGGTGCAACCAAGTTGATAGAGAAACTCATTAATTTAGGCAAAATTATTCGAACATTTGCTATGCTCAAAACCTGAAATAGGTATGTTCGATTGAATTGTTTCAAAGGATATGGTACATACAGTGGGAAGGAAGTCTCAAGACGATACAGGTAAAATTAGAAAGTGATTCGACGATATACGCGATGCTTAAAATGTATTTCGAGCGAGATATGAACCGTGGTGGCGCTAGTGAGTTCTGTACGCAACCGTAGTAAGCCTGTCATAAGTAACGATGTATGAATCGATACGTTTATAACGAATACATTTGAAATATGATAAATATCGTCGAATTACCTTCTAATTTTGCTGACATAATCTCGGAAGTTCATTCTTACAAGCACGATGTATATAGCGTAGAAATACAGACGTATGTTAAATGCAGATATTAATAAAATTATAATATTAACAACGTGCGGGACAATAGCATTCTGCAGATACTTCCGTTTCGTAAGACTAATCGTAAAATATGCGCGCTTATGAGGCAAGTTGGGAACTTTGATAATTAATATATCGTAACAGCGATGGCGATTATAACCACGAATTTCCAGATACCCCCGATAAATCGATGTCCAAAGGATAAGCATTATTAATATCCCATGCAGCCATCAAAGTATGTTGCAGCCATCGATACTGCAACCAGCAGAGGAACTTAATAACAGACTCGAAGTCGATACAGTACGGCAAATCGCGAAAGCAGCATCAGGCTGAGCAGTAAAAAAGACTTGCCTGCTCGTATAATATTTATGCACTCGATACCGCGCTATCGTAAAACGGTTGGATATTGCAAAAAGAACGATCGAACGCTCGATAATAGACGAAGACGAAATTAATTACAAGGATCACGAGCAACTTTACAGCTTTATAGTTCGCTGATCCATATCGCGATATTTTATTATAATTATTTCCCTGCTGTCGTTGAAAATAAATCATCCGAATTTTATGGTTCACTAGTCAAACCACGAGCACAGCGTTATATCTTTTTGCTAAAGATAATAAAGATAACTATACACGATATTTACACTATTCCCGCGTTATACCGCATGGGACGTAGAGGGATTTAATAAAAGAATGTAAAAGAAGAAACGTAACGAGGAAACAACCACGAGAACGAGTTGCGAATACAGGGCCAGAGTAATATGAAAAGTGAGAAAAATGTAACAAAGAATCGCGTGTAACGGGAGCACAACAGTTACATAAGCTTCCCTCTGTTATATGCACCGTGCATTTGCTGCAGTAGAACGTCGTTATATTTTATAATCACTTATATTACCTAAAATAAATACCAGGTACAATGCTACAGATATTCCACAGGTGATTTCACGGATGCGCGTTAATTTGCCCCAGCAGTGTTAACTTTTATACTGAACGAGCCCAAAATCATGTCCATACCCAGTTCACAGGAACGTTGCTACCCGAAATTCGACAATGAAGGAAGAATTAAAATAATCGGCACCCCATGACTGAGTCGTCATCATTTCAAAGTCTCATGATTCTACCGTGGTCCAAGGCAATTTCCATATCCTCGGGGTTGCAGACTTTGATGTTTTACAACTCTGGAGTAGTCCAATGCAAATCCACGACCTCAGACTTGCGGACATGGAGGGTCTAGGAGTGTCAGATGATCAAAGATTAGTCTCGTGTACTCGGAACTACAATCGCCAAGGTGTAACAATTCTAGAGCAGTCACGGTTGCAGACGTTGAAGATCCAGGATAGTCGAGGATCGGCTTCTCTAACTCTTCGCAGTTACAAACACTAAGGTCTAACCGACTCCAAAACAGTCCAAGATTGGCTCTACAACCTCAGAATCGCGTACTCAGAGGTCCTTCCATTTTGGAGGGAACCGAGGTAGGTCCTGCACCATAGAGGACTCGAAAATACTGCAGCTTTGGGGTAGATCGAGGTAGAGCCATGCTCTCGTGATCGCGGAACGATCTCTCGCGACTTTGAATAGCCTAGAGTGAAATTCGCGTCTTCGAAATCCTGTCTCTGAAGATCCTGCGATTCTGAGGTAACCTGTAACACGAGCCAGGTTCCAAACATGGTCGACTCAAGTTCTAAGGGAGATCGAATTCGGATCCTGTGATATGACTGATTGAATTGTTTCAAAGGATATGGTACATACAGTGGGAAGGAAGTCTCAAGACGATACAGGTAAAATTAGAAAGTGATTCGACGATATACGCGATGCTTAAAATGTATTTCGAGCGAGATATGAACCGTGGTGGCGCTAGTGAGTTCTGTACGCAACCGTAGTAAGCCTGTCATAAGTAACGATGTATGAATCGATACGTTTATAACGAATACATTTGAAATATGATAAATATCGTCGAATTACCTTCTAATTTTGCTGACATAATCTCGGAAGTTCATTCTTACAAGCACGATGTATATAGCGTAGAAATACAGACGTATGTTAAATGCAGATATTAATAAAATTATAATATTAACAACGTGCGGGACAATAGCATTCTGCAGATACTTCCGTTTCGTAAGACTAATCGTAAAATATGCGCGCTTATGAGGCAAGTTGGGAACTTTGATAATTAATATATCGTAACAGCGATGGCGATTATAACCACGAATTTCCAGATACCCCCGATAAATCGATGTCCAAAGGATAAGCATTATTAATATCCCATGCAGCCATCAAAGTATGTTGCAGCCATCGATACTGCAACCAGCAGAGGAACTTAATAACAGACTCGAAGTCGATACAGTACGGCAAATCGCGAAAGCAGCATCAGGCTGAGCAGTAAAAAAGACTTGCCTGCTCGTATAATATTTATGCACTCGATACCGCGCTATCGTAAAACGGTTGGATATTGCAAAAAGAACGATCGAACGCTCGATAATAGACGAAGACGAAATTAATTACAAGGATCACGAGCAACTTTACAGCTTTATAGTTCGCTGATCCATATCGCGATATTTTATTATAATTATTTCCCTGCTGTCGTTGAAAATAAATCATCCGAATTTTATGGTTCACTAGTCAAACCACGAGCACAGCGTTATATCTTTTTGCTAAAGATAATAAAGATAACTATACACGATATTTACACTATTCCCGCGTTATACCGCATGGGACGTAGAGGGATTTAATAAAAGAATGTAAAAGAAGAAACGTAACGAGGAAACAACCACGAGAACGAGTTGCGAATACAGGGCCAGAGTAATATGAAAAGTGAGAAAAATGTAACAAAGAATCGCGTGTAACGGGAGCACAACAGTTACATAAGCTTCCCTCTGTTATATGCACCGTGCATTTGCTGCAGTAGAACGTCGTTATATTTTATAATCACTTATATTACCTAAAATAAATACCAGGTACAATGCTACAGATATTCCACAGGTGATTTCACGGATGCGCGTTAATTTGCCCCAGCAGTGTTAACTTTTATACTGAACGAGCCCAAAATCATGTCCATACCCAGTTCACAGGAACGTTGCTACCCGAAATTCGACAATGAAGGAAGAATTAAAATAATCGGCACCCCATGACTGAGTCGTCATCATTTCAAAGTCTCATGATTCTACCGTGGTCCAAGGCAATTTCCATATCCTCGGGGTTGCAGACTTTGATGTTTTACAACTCTGGAGTAGTCCAATGCAAATCCACGACCTCAGACTTGCGGACATGGAGGGTCTAGGAGTGTCAGATGATCAAAGATTAGTCTCGTGTACTCGGAACTACAATCGCCAAGGTGTAACAATTCTAGAGCAGTCACGGTTGCAGACGTTGAAGATCCAGGATAGTCGAGGATCGGCTTCTCTAACTCTTCGCAGTTACAAACACTAAGGTCTAACCGACTCCAAAACAGTCCAAGATTGGCTCTACAACCTCAGAATCGCGTACTCAGAGGTCCTTCCATTTTGGAGGGAACCGAGGTAGGTCCTGCACCATAGAGGACTCGAAAATACTGCAGCTTTGGGGTAGATCGAGGTAGAGCCATGCTCTCGTGATCGCGGAACGATCTCTCGCGACTTTGAATAGCCTAGAGTGAAATTCGCGTCTTCGAAATCCTGTCTCTGAAGATCCTGCGATTCTGAGGTAACCTGTAACATGAGCCAGGTTCCAAACATGGTCGACTCAAGTTCTAAGGGAGATCGAATTCGGATCCTGTGATCTGATAGTAATTCACCGTGGGCTGTAAGACTCCCCTCTGCGATTTCATATACACGTGTTCAACATTATTTAATTCTATTTCAATGAGCTCAGGTTTCATTCGATTCCGGATGAAGGATTCCTGTGCTCGTGAGTCATTCTTTCACGTATTTCTAGCTTTTGCAGATTTCGAATTCATTTTTGTAAGTATGCGTCTTATCGACCTGTTGACATCATCGAAGTGTGTCAGAATAGGAGACATTAAATGGTAACAACAACGTTAAATTATGATTGGCCATGCTGTTGCTTGTTTCTTATATGTTACACCGACTTTGATATGCAAATTTTTGAGACCTTACGCCGCTCCCTTTTGCTCGCGAGTTATTTAAATATCGGTTTTATACAGACATATATATGTATGCTATTTCTTAGCTTTATTGCTCATAACCTCTGAAGTTTATGGCTGTTAACCATTATAACGCGTAGAGGCTGAAGCAATTTCGAAGGCAAGATCAAGGAAAGTAGCACATTACTTCGAGCTTTAAAACTTTGTTACACTTATTCTTCGTAACTATACCTATTTAAAAATCTTAGATAGTCTTTGCTTTATATCTACTCGGAGAGTGCGATCATAATTTCGTCGTTAAAATTATTGCAAGTACACCGACTCTTGTTGTTCGTTTCCGTCAATAAATCGGCAGCAGAGAAATTCCAGATTCAAGTTTACGAGAAAATTACGATAATTACGAAACGACAAACTGCGAAAGTAAATAAAGAAGATAATAAAACGAGAAATCAATAATAAAGAAAATAAAGTAATTAATTAATTACGAAACTTAAAGCGAGAAATATGAAAGCACATTTTTAAATTAAGTACAAACAATTTCAGGAATATACCAATTCCCGAATCATTAAATCAATAAGTAAACACCACGCGTCAATTTAATTTCGAATTATTTCAAATCGGATGCAAGTTTATCAGTAACGACAGACACCGTTGTCTGAGTCAGCTATGCAGTGGGAAAAATATCCATTAATATCGGACATAATTTCAAATAAGTCTGTCAGGACACGTCACATGACAGGGCAGATATCAAGTGTTGCTAATTTCATTTTCCATCGCCTTTATACTTCGTTCGAACTCGAAAACCTGGGTAACATCGGGTCGCACAGTTTCATACCTCATTGCGCAATCGAATTTTCATTCTCGTCGAATTTATCTTAATTTCACCTTGACTATCCGACGTCGACAGAGCCGAACCCAACCGAGATTCGAGGGCTCGTAAAAATCCTTCAAACTTCAAACAGACGCTACAAACAGATTCGACGTCTCAGACCCGGGACAGTACTTCGTCGATGACGCGAAAATATGGAATAGATTCGCTATGCGAGTGCTCTCAGGGGTGCGAATTTTAATGGCACACCAGATGGCCTAAGTACCGACATCGGGAACTGTCCCTGCAATATCGCCGATGAGGATCGCGTGAATAATAAAATAAAGATTTGACGATGCGGAGAGCCGTTTTCGTGGATCGATGGTAGATAGGGTACCGTGATGGATCCCCTCGTGGAAAATCGCACGGAGAGGGCTGGAAATTTTATCCGTTTGTCGGATTCTTAATCCAAACTGGAAGCTTTCAGTGAAATGAAGCCTTGCATCGCGGAGCGTTTCATTTTCCCGATTTTACACCGTATTTACCGCAACGTTCGTTACAATTTTCCCTGATAACGGATTTTATTCGAAAACGTTCGACGTATCGTTTCAGGAAAAAGCGGGAAATAAAGCCCGCGAACGATACGATGGGTCAAGAAATATCGAGGAAAAAATTCGCGGTAAAGGACCACCGTTCGTGTAAAGTCAGAGAGATCTGGAAAGATATAAAAATATTTAACGTTGCGGAAAAATCAACGTCGGGGACACAGATGAAGGTGGAACGAGAGGAAATCCTCGTGGTTGTTTATTCAAAAATTTAATTCCTCCCGAGACCTCTATCCTGCTTCTTCCATTTGCGTTAAGAGTCGAATAACGATAGCCGCGAGATCAGTCGCGAATTGGACGATTAATCAGATTCACGAGGGGATAAACAAACATATTGAAAGGAAATTGAAAGCGTTAACGCGATGAACGAACGGCAAGTCCACCGTGAAAGAAGGTGCTTCTGAAGATAAAGGAGCATTCCTGGCTAAAGCATCGATAAAACATTTTAACGTTGGCATAGCTCTCCGTGCTGTATCGAGGTCGAGAAGAACAAGACTCTGAAAGCTTGAAACAATGAACCTCGTCTCGTTGCCTGCGATACAGTCTACGCTTTCGGGCAGATATTTATCGCAAAATTGGGCCATTAGTCCGTAGTCACAGATTACTATGGTTCGCGTCAGTGTCATAAACCTTCGTTCGCTCCACTTGCTTTACTCCCACGCCGGACCAATCCACGGCAATCTCCCGCGACATTTTACCAAAATCACGCAGCAATCACCGCTATAATCAACGGGGAAACGAAACTGCGTACAAAAACCAGTTGAAAATATAGAACGAAATTTTCCACTACGAGGCTTCGTTTCGCCCAAAACCGCGTTTCGAAATCCTTGAGCTACGCGCGAGGGTAACAAGTGCAGGCGCGCCAGGAGAATATTGAACCCCAATTTGAACGAAAACGAAGGCTCGTATTAAAAAATACCATTTCGCATTTTCGATTCGTTTTTGCACGAGGAATCAGCCCGCAGCCTGTTACGTTCCCCGTTACGAGACACTTGACGATACACGGCGAGATATTAAAAAATACCATTTCGCATTTTCGATTCGTTTTTGCACGAGGAATCAGCCCGCAGCCTGTTCCCCGTTACGAGACACTTGACGATACACGGCGAGGAGGAGCACAAAGTTACCATCAGTAGTGCAACGACTATCGAGAACCCAGTGGAGAAATAATTACGCTGAAAGGCATGATCGTATCGGTCACGATCACGAGCCTCCACGTAGAAAGAATACACGGAACGGCTTCGCTTCTGGCCGATCAATAGAACTCCACTTCCACCCTACTTAACTTTGTATACTCGTAAAATTCTATTAAACCTCGTGTTCGACGAGTATCCGCGGAGCGGCGAGAAAAGAGGGGAGAAAAAAAATAGTGCAGAAGGGTGAGAAATAAGGGTGTGGGCCGGCTTCGAACCGTGAATTTCGAGCGAATTGGCCGACGAGAATGCCGGCAGGGAGGAACTCGCGTGACAAAAGAAATATAATTATGCCTGTAGCTTCTCCCTGTTCGTCGTGGCCCGCGGATTGTCGCGAATAATGGAGAATTAGGAACGGTAAATTCGCATCTGCATAATCGAGTCGGCTGCCGTAATGAAATGTGATTTCGAGCTCGCGGTGGTGCACGCGTGGCCTTTCGAATTTTCCCGCATCGATTCCCGGCCCGGGTTTCGATACGGATCCGTCTTCATTTCCCTAATTGTGCCGGCTACCTGCGAATTACAGCCGCCTCGTAGCAACGGGCCTGCACGGTCATTACGAATGGCAGGAAGAACGGACGGGCGTAGCAGGCTCGACGCGAGTGGCAGGCAGAGAGACGCGTCGTATTTTTCAAATAATTGTTTCCCTTCGGACCGTAGCGGACGCGAAGCGTTGTATAAGAAAGCAATTAAGAAACGCTACGCAGACAGGAAATAATAAAATTCGTTTCATCCGAGCTAAGGCCTTTAACGCCGCCGTTTCCTCCGCTTCTAATTTCATCCCCTCACGGATATTGTCTTTTCTTGCCGTTATTGAAACTGACGTGAAACGTTTCCCCTTCGCGTGCTGTCCGAAGAATTCTCGGCTTGGATATCCCGTCGAATCTCTCCGCGAGTTATGGCTGTACACCAATCGAGAGTACACCGACGCTTTATTGTCTTCCACAGGCTTTAATTTAATTCTCCATTTCTATACCAGCTATTCCACGTAATAGCGTTAAATATTGTTTGCAGCGTAAAATAATCTACCTTGAAAAGTATAAACGTTCAATTTCGATTCCACGGGTATGAAATCTTCGAGTATTATTTCTCTTTTGCGTCATTATGCAGTATGTAGCAATGAAAAATTATTATCGGGAAAAGGGAGTAGCAAACGAATGTAAATGGATATCGTGTTTTTAATAATTTTAGGGACAGGTTAAATTGTTGAAGCATTGAAAAACTTATGGTTAAAGTACTCAGTGTCATCGAAAACGGAAGAATGAGAAACGCGTCGAAGCTTTTTGCGAGACACGTGGTATACGTTGTTCTCGATGGAACTAACGATTCGTTAGGGAAGTTAAATTGAACGCTGGAAGAAAATCAGTAGTTGGCCGACGTGTTTTCACCCGGGTATTATGTTGTCCTAGATGCTGCGAGGAAAGTGCGAACTAATTATCGCGTGTCGGTACGATCGATTACTTACGTCGGATTTTAAATGCTGCTTCGCGAAAAATTCCAATTTCGCAGAGTTATTACGTAGTTTGAATATTCCGACGTTTAAATCTATGAAATTGAAGCTCGAAAAATCGTGGAAGTAAAGATGTATGGGAAAAGGTAGAGTCGCGAGTTACACATTTATCAGGAAATCATCGGAGATAGATATCGAGTGGTATCGAGTTCAATCTTTTTAAGTTAAATGGAACGGGCAAACCGATCGTTTAATGTATAACAATCTTTCCTAGGGAGGATGCCCCCATTTTTTAAATGGAATGGCGCACTACATTGCTTTATTTAACTTTCGATTTACTTGAATGACGACTGCTTCGGACATACATATTATTATCGATGGACCAATCGATACACGAGCAGTGTGTACTTTCATTTTTATATCCTACTTCCCGCTGTAAGAGCAATAGCCATTGCCTTATGTTTTATGTAAAGCCGTAAAAAGAAATCTGACGGCTAGATTGCCTCTCGAACAAAATCGGTATCTACAATGGCATTGGAAAAAATCGATTATGACACTTTACTTGCTGCGTCCTGTACCAATTTCTTTAAAAACATTGATTCCCGAGTGATCGATTAATAAAGAATCACGTCGACAACGCGTTCTAATTAGCATAACAGGTAAAATAATATTTACGCCAAATAGACTAAAAATTAAATTACAGATTTAATAAACTCTCTTTCTCGTTAGCAACCCACCATCAAATTTCAAAATATCTTGAAATTTTCGCACACTATTACAGACGTACATCTTTTCAATATTTACTGCACAGAATTATCGTATTTAACCCTTTACACTCGACGACATTTTGGTTAAAGAAGAGGAGTTCAAAGATTTTCTGCTATAAAGCTGATGATAATTTTTTGAGCAGTAAGTAAAGTCCAGTATAATAATTAATACATGGAATTATTTGATTTCGATATTTCGCACATCACTATATTATCTCAAATCTGACATATTAATTAATACCGATCTTCGAAATTTTATCAAGTGGTAACTGAAGAGCGCCTCTCGAGTGCAAAGGGTTAACACTGGATCAAATCGTATATTTTGCCCGTCGCAATTATTTAAGACATCTATTTCTCACATAATTAGGCAAAAGATTAAGGTTCGGATAACCGAAAAATAGACAGTCTCCTGTTCCCTGTATCCTGCGTTACCGCTATTAAAACGTATGATTTTGGCCACTATCTATATACGCTGTGTCTACGTGCACGGCGTTTAATGCGCAGCATTCCTGGCGTTAAGATGAAAGGACAAGGAAAAATTATTCCCATCGTCGATCTTATCGAGACCCAAGCGAACGCGGAAATCGTTCGTCCGACACGTGGGAGACGAAATTTATTCCGCCATCAAAAACTTCAGAGATGCACCCCGTCGCTGGAGGCCAGCGAATTCAGATTTCATTGCACGTTTACCGTACTGTCGCCCTGACAAATCGTATTTTTACCGTTGCAGAACTCGCAGACATACGCGAGCGCGCATCCCGCGTTCGCAGGAGCGAGAGAGACGGACCAACGGGCTTTAACAAGGTGGAGAAGGACGGAGAGCGCTGCGACGGAAACTGCATGGGATGAGATAGCAGGATATAGACGTCACGTGCATTTACATCGGTTTGCTTGAAAGCAGCCTTTTTCCGTGTCACGACATCGCATCCCGGATCGTCGATGACTCCCACGACACTCTGTAAGCTCGTTTTACGTTTCGATACCGATACGTTCGAATGCTGCTCCAGTTACATCAATCGAGTGATTAGTCGTCGCTGCTGAGGCTTGGCAATCCCAATTTCCCGAATTACTGGATATTATACGAGCTGTGGCGTTCGCCAGCTCGAAGATCCATCACTCTGATTTTTCGATCGAGCTTCCACGCGAGTTACACATCCGATTACCTTCGATGATTTAAGTCAGAGCTACTCGATTTTTCTTCCATCACGGCTACCTGCGGAATATCGACGTCACTCTCACTTTCTCCTATTTTCTTTACATTTCTCACTATCCAGAAAGTTTAATTTATCGGTACGGATGTTCCTCGATTCACGCGAATTTCATTCAGCACAGTTACACCCGTTTCTCTCGAAAATTGTTATCATAAAAATTACGCTAAACTCCCCGGAAGTACTCGTTGAGAAACGCTATTTCTAGATCCTGTTTGATTCATTTGAAACTTTATTGCTTCGGTGGCTCCGATTGCTCGAAACTTCGCTTTCTTCTCGGTGGAAAATTGTAAAATTAATGAAGTGCACCTTGGAGGACTCTATTATCCCTTCTCTGGAGTCCTCGTCACGTTCTGCCAGATGAAGACAGCAGCGAGACTATCCTTATCGTTTAGGACGCAATTGCCACCGTAGTGGCGCCATTCCGTGAGAATTTGGTCGTCCAGGATAACCATGGTCTTAACAAGTGTCAAAAGCCACGGGGAATCCTTGTAGGTTTAAACGCAGACTCGTTTCACTCGCTTCATATTAGCGTATCTTGCTTCTTTGCAAAGTATCGAACTTGATATTTTTGATGGAATATTAAGGATCGACTAGATCAAAGTGGAATGTCGTTTCGCTTTGAGTCAGGTATGTTCGGTTTCATATTCTTTCTGTGGTTAAGCAGATACCAGGGCTACAGAGATGTGGAATTAGATCCACTTTGACTTGTAAATCTTTGGTTTCGAATCCCTCTGAAAATTAACGAATGCTGGCTTTCAAGACGCGAAACGTTCCTCCTCTTTCGTTCGTGATATTCTAATTCGAGATATTTCTGAAAATCCACGAACTCCGTGGTCGAATAGACGATGACTTTTTAAGTAACAAAGAAGGGAAATGGAAGAAGCGAACTAGGCTGAGAAAAGCAATATTTTTCTACGCTAAAGATACTCCGGAGAAATTAAAACAACGAATTAAATTCTCCACGAATAGAGGAGATAAATTCTCTTGCCGGCAGTCACTTGGACTATTCGAAACCATAATTTTAACGCTCGGAAGAGTGTTCTTTTCCAGTCTCTCGGGCTAAGAAGACAAGCGTCTTTCCCGGAGCTCGAGACAAGCAAATACTGTAACTAAGACGAGCAGACAGTACACTTGAACGTCTAGGCATGTTTATTTGCGAGGAACTTTGCCTCGAATAACACTCGAGTGTTAGCAAGCAACGCGTTCATCGGAATAATTACGAGGAACGTATAATTAAACGCGATCAAATCTCTCGATGATAATTCACGAAACGCGAATGATGGATTAAATCCGAAGAAACAAATCCTCCTAAAAGACCTGGCATTTACTTCGCCGTTCGTATAAAACGGACGCGGTCTTCTGTTCCTGATGGAAGTACTCTGTCTGATCATATACCGACTGCTTTTACTGATACGCCAGAACTAGGAAGTATAGGTACGAATACGGTGCACGGAAGAAAAACAGTCGGATACCCGATTTAAAACACGCAGATATAAGTAGGAGTACAATTTTTGCGAAGGAAAACATTTTTTCTATATGTTTCTTGATTACGAAACAAAATGGACGCCCTTCGAACGAGTTTCCAACAGCTTATTCCCGTTTTAATTAGCCCATACTACTCGTTAACGCGAAATCTAGTTCTCATACACGTATACCAAGATTTTTGCACAAATTACACGATATAACGCAAAATTCTGCGAAAGTCATTTTTCATTTTCTCAGTTTTTAATTAATATCCCACGTAATAGTCAGAATGGTCGACAGTATTAGTTATCAAAGTCGAAGAGACACGGAATATGAAATATTTTGCAAAATCGTGTACATCCAATATCTGCCAGTTCTTTTGAAAAATGAATCGAACAGCATGTTACGAGGCTGACTATAAAATTAGCATGCAAAAAGTTCCCGATTACTCGGAAATTCATATGAAGCCTGGCGAAACTGCGGCTTCCCTTTCTTTGGGGCGCATTTTAAGAAACTGGTCTGAGAGGCTAAGCGAGTCGGATGATTCTTTCGGCGAAGGAGAACGCGACTAGAGGGCTCGAGGACGGCAATCGATGACGTAGATATGAATTTTGCACAGTCTCAGAAACTTTGCATACAAAGTTGCATTCCCCGCGAAACTCCGTCGTACGAAGTATGCAAATAAGCAACCGGGAATCGAGGTAATGTCTCGGTCGCGAGTTTCGAAGAAAATTGCTAATGCCAAAGCTGCTGGTGCTACTATCAATTTATTACATTAGTCGGTAACTTCGTTACAAACCGCATTAACGTTTAACCGCGAAACAAGGGACAAATTTTTCCAAGCTCCCAGAATCTGCGCACCGTTCCTCCTCGCGGATTAAACGCAACAACGTCGATAAAGCTGTGCGAAGCGCACCGTCGAATTTCTTGTTCTCGTCGATACTCGTAAATCATATCCTAATGAATCGTAATTAATAGTAACAACTTGGCCGCGCAAGAAACGGCCAAGCTGCAGCACGAAGGGGGAAAGCGACGCAGCATTAATCAACGTCCATAAAAATGAATCGCAGCAAAATATTTCGCGTACGATTCTTCCCAGAGATAATAAATAATAGTAAAGGGAGAAAAGGAAAAGCAATTATCGCGGTAGAAAGCGAGCAAACTCGACGCGTTAAATTCTCGCGTTACCGAGAAAATCACTGCGATTCGTGCGAACAGAGATAAAGAAGAAGCAAAGGAAAGAAATAGAGAAGAAGCGAAGCTTGCCTTAGGATTTTCCTGCAAAAGGCGTCACCTTTTAAAGTCGACACGAATGGAAAGAGAAGAAAGACGAACCGTCGCGATGCACGGTGTATGAGTAGTCCGAACGAAAAGAAGATGGCCGCCACCAGCGCGAGCGCAGCGCCAGCTGACACTAGCGCCATCTACGACTCGATACTCCGGCTCCCGCTTTGAGCCATTGGAGCAGCGTGTCGCGAAATATGGGACGCGTTGGCGAATCTGTTTCCGTAACTTTCGCGGTCCAATCTTTTTCCTCGTTAAGTAATTGAATTTTTCTTAATCCGTCCTAATCCCTACGGAAGGGGCCGACATGGATGGAGGGCGGAAAGAGCGGATGGAAACTTTTTAACGAAGATATTTAACTACGGGGCTGCGCGGCTTGTCTTTAGCGCGAGTTTTCAAACTTTTCGCTAAATTTAATTCAACTACATCTTGTTGCCTTATCGAGGCTGATCTGACAGAAAGAGAGAGACAGAGAGAGATCCTCGTGCTGGTTCCTCATTTTCTTTCGACTTTATTTTCCCTAGTGCTTTCAAGAAATTTAAAATATAATTATTAGCTGGGAAAGTTCGTGCAAGAAAGTTCACTGTGTAATATTTAGGAAGAAATTATCTGTTACAAGGTTTATTAATGTAATATCATTTTAGATAGAGATAGCTCGGATAATTCGAAATAGAACTTTATATTGGGATTTGTACCGCGAATTTGGAAATATTGGAACGTGACATTGAATAATTGATCGGGAGTCGGCGAAAGAGTAGCGAGAACAAAGGTATGAATTTCACACACACGTAAACACGCGTTACGTGAAATTTATTGCCATGCCAGCGAGAATGTTTTGCGTTACTTGAATTTTATAGGTTTTAATAAATTTTTATACGTCGTCCATAAAACGAATAGGTCCTTCTCCAAAGTAATTTAAAGTCGAGCAGTCGCACTATGCATAGGAGAGACGATTGAAATCATAAAAATGGAAAAGATGTACGATTTCTCGGTATGGAAATCCGATAAGGCAAACACGGAACGTATTCGATATTTTACCGGTTTATTAAAACCTTTACAACTGACAACAGGATACAAACTTCAACAACGTGCGACGGAATCGTAAACACGCGGTATAATACGTTCGATGTTGGTCATGAATATTTTTCAAAACATTAAACTGTAAATAAGAAAAGGTTCGTTTCCGTTTCCCGCAAAAGAAAACAGTTTTCCAACACGATAATATCAACTCATCTCTTTCCCACGCGTAACGTTTAAATACGTCGAAATAAAACAATAAACAAATAACAAACATAATATTTACATGCAGTCTAGAAAATTATACCATCCAACAAATTTTATCCATTTCTTTAATCCGAAAAATCCATTGAGTCTAGCAGAGTTTACTTTCCTGAACACGAATCTGTAATCGAAATTACTCTGTCACTCTCAGTTTCCGTAAAATGTGAGTTTCCCTAGAAAGGCACGATTTTTTCTTAAAATGAAGTATCATATAAACAATAAAAAAGTTAGGTATTGTTAAAAAACAATTTTGAAGTTATTTCTCGAGTTTCCTTTTACGAGACATTTTATAAGGCCCTTAAAGACAAGGTCTCTATACGTTAGACACCTGCATGTGATGAGACTTGGTAATCGATATCATTTTTTGATGGGAAACGATGAAGCGAACTACGTTCCAAGTTTAAGATATTTCCTCTTTATTGAAAATTTTCAAATTTTTCGAACCTTGTCAGCTTCCCGAAATTTTATAGCAAAATTGTATTCTTTTTCCGTAAACTGTGATGTATCATCAACATTGCACTTGGTACTAGAATTACGCATAGTTATTGCACTGTCGAGAGAGAAGCTGGCAGTGACTGCGTGACGGTAAATCTCCGTACACACGTTCCCGACGAATATTTCCTCGATTACACGAATGGCTAAAGGTAAAATTAATTCAGGGTAGAAAATTATGAATGATAATATAATTTTATCGATGCTGGACACAAACGAAGTTATAACCCAATGTGTTTGGATTTGGCCACCATCGTTCTGGCATTGGTCTGCATTTCGACGGTGCAAATTTCATTGAACGACCCGAAACGTGGCTCTTCCATCTCACATTCTCGGATATAATCCGTTTTCATCCCCGAATATCCTTCTGAACATAACGATGGCGCGGATCAGCCAGTCGACGACAGAGTCGTACAAAAAGTCCCGACCGGTTCAGAAGTCACGATTTTTCCGGAAGTCACGGTCAGCATTTTCCATCATGACCCAAGGAGGTAATCTCTTTGTCGGTACTTCGGTAATTCCGTACGATATATATTTTTCAGGCTAGATTAACGCGAGATGGCACTCGTAAGCGATTATCGCGAGGTCGTTGTCTCTTAAGATAATTTTACCAAAGCTGATTAACAGTCACGCGTGACAATTGTGTCGTGATGACTACATCGCCTCGATGTATCAGCTATTCTTATATGGTACACTATTTCAAAGATGAGAAAATCTATCCGTGCTCACAGGAGTGACTCGTGGAAAACTCACTGACGCTCGAGCAAGCAGTGACAAAAGACAACTACGAAACTACCAATAGATCCCTATGATGGCGTCGTTGTTCTCTCATTTCGCCAACAGACTTTTACTTTTAACGACAATTTAAACCTTGATAACGAGAACATCCCGCGAGTTGAATATTATTTAAGTGTTCCAAGTGTCTCTTAAAATGATTTTAACGAAGCTGATTGAAACCCACGCGAGTCGAAAGAAATTGTTCTTAACTCCTTAAACTCTCAATGTACCGTGTAAACGAAAATGCAAATGCTTTTTATACTAATTTTACTTTTAACGATGACACAGTCTTGAATGATTTAAAAATATTTTGGAAGATTAAAGCCGCGGCTCGTTACAAAATATTGTATCACGACAGTCGCGAAATATTGAGGAAATACTTCGAGAAATTTGCCTCGATTATGCTAAGTACGCAAGCTATAATTCCAATTTCCTCTAGAATTTTTTCCTTGTGCCGTAGCGTCTATTTGTACCGTGATTAAGAGAAAAAACACCTTCCAGGGCAAATTTTATTTTCCTGCTAGCTTCCTGCGAGGCTCGATCTCTGGCTCGCCTAGAAAATACAGAATCAGAGTGCACGGGCGAACATAAATTTTCGCGGTACGCGCGGAAAGAGTTCCGTTAACGTGCTGTTTACCGACGGCCGTCATGCGGATTTATTTCGTTTGTCGGGCCGCAAATATTTTCCGCGCGTTTAATCACTCCAGAGATGACTGTGTGAAGCGTTGTTGCGCTCGTGATGTCGACGCGGACACGCCCCGGAAACAAATTCTATTTGTCAATCGTTATCGAGCGTTTCCTTCGACAAACTTTGGGGTAAATGCCACGATAAATTAACCTATTTTGCGGATTAATTACATCCATCGATAACACCACACTGGCATTCCTTAACTTCTGAAAATTATTACACTGCCAAGGGTAATTACTGCACTTACCCATAAACAGTATCTTGAAAATTTCAATCTGTGGATTCTGTGAGACTCAAATATTGTTGAAAAATATATATATACGTTAGAAAAGGAATTTGTGTCAAGTTAGGAAATTCCTCGTTTATTTGTGATTAACCCTTTGCACTCGACGAATTTTTAGCTAAAGAAGAGCAGAAATTCAAAGATTTTCTGCTATAAAACTGACGATATTTTTTGAAGCAGTAAATAAGAATTCGTATAATAATTAATACACAGAATTATTTGATTTCGATACCTCGCACATCGTTACATTATCTTAAATTTGACATATTAATGAGTATCAATCTTTGAAATTTTATGAAATGGCGACTGAAGGGTGTTGAATTCGAGTGCAAAGGGTTAATTTATTAAATTCGCGAAAAAGTAATGCCGGTATTTTTAATACAACATAGTTGAAATTTTCATTTAACGAAAAATAAGTCTGCTAGTTTATAGCAGCGGGCATGCTAATTTTAACTATAAACGTTATGGAACATCGAGAGGAGACCTTCGTACACGTGGAATCATCGAGATCAGCTTTTCAAAGACCCCAAAGAGTAAAAATCCTTAAAAAATAAACCTTCTAAGACAAGATGCTTTTCTCAGTTTTAACCCTTGTCCACACCACTCGCAATTCCCTCGGACCATGCCTTTCACGCATTTAATAAGATAGGAATATATTTTGTACCGAAAAAGAACGTCATCTAATATTTTTAAACATCATGGCACCAATTACATGGATTTATTCGACGAACAACCGTGTAAGAAATTTCGAATACTACAATTTACAAACGTGTAACAATGTATACTGGATGTAAAGCACGTTCTAATCGCGAAAGTGAATTTCAGCCAATTTTCCAGCCTGAAAAATGACCAGACACATCGTTTTCAAAGAGACAATCTGGAAATTTTTTTTCGCTGTTTTCTTTCAATTCCAAAGTAAATAAAGTGTTCGATAAATTACAGGGAATGCAACATTTCAAATGAAATCTCTGCACTCGCTGAGTAACGTGACAGACGGTATAGTACTGGCACATTGTGTCTATATAAATATCGTTTTTCCCCTTGGTCTCTTAAACGTTCATTTGCCAGGGGAAACAAACCGCCATACCTTTCGAACGGTGCGCCATTTACTAGACCGTGGCCACTATGACAAATTAAATGGTCCAACGTACCCTCTTCGGGGTATACGTCATCTCTCTGCAGTAATTTCTTTTCCCTCGCGACGTCTAATAGCTGTTTCGCCTTTGATCTCTTTCATCGACTTCCTTTCGCAAATTCCGAAATAACGTGCCGCTTCATACTGTCGCTGAAAGGGTGAGTCGCGTGCTTACTGTTCCGCGATTTAGACGCAGATGGAATACAAATTTCACCAACTGCGGTGTTTCCTTTGGAAGAATAGAATTTTCATTTTCCTGCTAAACCAAATTTCGGAATGTGCCCCTTATTTTCTGAAATAATCGCGTCATCGAGGAAAAGTTAATATAACATAAAGGGTCAGAGAAAAAGGAAAAGAAATGTCACGAGCTTTATGCATGAAGCCAAGTTCTAATATTTCACAGACTAGTGCAGTAGAGAAACAAGATTCGACGAATGTAACTGCACCATTCGCTATTAATAAATAAATTAAAAAAGGAATATTCTAATTAATATTGCCATCACTAACAGACATTTTTGTAAATTAATATAATATCAGTACATGGAATAAAATATTTAATTTAAAAATATCCAAGAATATGGAGATCCACGAAACACCCTTTGCATCAAAAAATTGTGAAATATTTTGTTTACATAAAGAATTTAATATCCCACGAAGGGAACGAATTTGCGAGAAAAGAATGTCTATGTAGTACACAGAGGAAGTTGAATTAACACCGAGATTGCGAATTAAATATCCCGCCGTGAGCGGTAAAACGTTTCGTTCGACGCTTTTATCGAAACCGTGTCGATTCTATCTCGGTGCATCGATTTCGACCTCGGCGTAAACGCATAAATCCCATCGTTTACTCCGTTTGCATCCCATTTTTGTCCCCCAGTCTGTTCCTTTTCGCTCGACGACAATGGTCAACTTATCGGCTCGCGGGTAACTTCAATTTTGAAAACTCAAACCAGGATGACAAGCGTATCTTTCATCGCTCCGAGATCGCAAACGAAACCGCTTTAACCTATCAAATTGATGAGAACGATCTCCGGTTAAAGGCTACAATTTTCTTTT